>NC_045127.1:31861158-31940469 GCF_007655135.1 Punica granatum | reverse complement strand
AGTGATCTCCGAATCACCCAAGAAACTCAGAAAGCAATCTGAGAAATCTAGTTTCGGCCTCCTAGGACATCTCCGGCTCCATATTTGCATTTACCGGCTTAAGGGACAAATGCCCACGTAATTTGACAATTTATGTCAAAATGATCGACGTGGGATGCAGATACAAGATATGCTGTCAGAAGTGGGTAACCTCGCTCTGAATGCATAAAAGGAGCAAAACCGGCTTCCGAGCCTCATACAGACATTTGGCAATTCCTCACGGAAAATGTCAATCTCGGACTCATTAAATCCGTTTCCTCGCGTATATCGATAATTCGATGTTCAATTCGAACCACGAGTTTTGAATACGCAATCAATTGAGACTCGAGCTTTTTCCTGGTTTCTCCTCTTCGGCCATGGGACCCACGAATTGCCCAAGGGCAACATTTCCCTTGCCAAGCCATCCACCCCAAGCTTCTCTTGCACACTTGCATGAAAATATCTCTATGTCTTCCAAGACAACACTCAAGCTTTCATCAATGCTCATCAAAGCTTCTTGGCTCTTCTTCATCAAGATTGCATGGTCCACATTCATCCTCATCTCCTTGTCATCTTCTCCATGCAACTTGCATCCTCTTAGGAAAATATCAAGCCTACAATTTGAAGACAACACTCCATCTTCATCAATGCTCATCAATGCTCCAATCTCTTCTTCATTAATGCAATGGAAGAGGATGAGGCTTGATATTTTCTTAATCAAACCGAAATTTGCTAAGCATGGGGGTTAAGAGCACTTGCTTTTGCTAATTGTGTCATTAGCTTTGCCTATAAATGGCCCAAAAGTGATTAAGATAAGGACATCTCCTCTTACACACTCTCTCCAACCTTTCTCTTACAGGACTTCGCACGTCCCGCGCGCACGCCGCGCGCCCCGCGTGCCTGCCCGCGCGCACCTCCTCGCGCCCCGCGCGCCCGCACACGCCAGCTGCGCGCCCCGCGCGCCCGCGCGCCTCCCGTGCCCTCCAGCCGCACGCCCCGTGCACCTAGCTCCCCGAATGTGCATGCCCTTGTACCCGAGCACTCTTCCAAGCGTTCAACCGAGTCACCCGACTCTCGAACACTTCCCCGACTCTTTCCTCGTATCCCGAGGCTAGGTAAATCACTCTTGACTTAGAGGAGTTAGGGCTTTTTACATTATTTGCATGGCTATGGAGTAATATGGCGTTTTATGCATGTTTAACTTACAAGACTTATTTTTTATACACTTTCTTGTTATGTTATGCATGTTCATCATCATATAACATGTTAGCATGTCGGGAAACGTTTGGATCGACCCTCGGAAGACCTCCCGACCCAAAATAAGCAAAAAAGCTCTCGGGTTTGCCTCAAGAAGAGGTGACCGAGGCTTGGCTTGCTTTCCTCGGGTTAAGATCGGCCTTCTTAGCCCGATCCAAGCTTGATTCCCGAGTTTTCTCGTGTTTTCTTACGTGCATGAAGTCGGTATTGTTTTTATCGATTCCTTAAATAATTTGTTTGTGCATGTTTGCATGTTCGAATGCTTTAGTCAACTCATGGCAATACCGACTTTCGTTTAATCATGTCATTTATCATGTTTGTCGTTTAAGCATGCGAGAAATGATTCGAAACGAGATGGGGAAACCTCGTGGAATCCCATTCGGGCCATGAGACCTCTCGGCTATCTCCAAAGAGAAGTAACCGAGAGCCTCTTAGACTCGTACGGGTGGCATGAGGATTCCTCTTCCCGGTTTGAGTCCGTTATCGGCTTTCGTGTAATTTGCAATTTACATTATTGTCGCAATATCGCATGAAAATGTCTTTTCAAAACAAAGCATGCATGGATTCGGGTATCAATGACTCATTCGGGTCCATTCGGTTACGAGGGTAGTTTCGGTCATTGGACCAAATATCCTCGATCCTTACGGAACCGTCTTGGTCGTCGAATCACGAATCGTTTTCACAATTAATGCATTCGGCGATAACCTTAAGCATTAATTCCACGAACGGGTTAATCGGGACGTTCACACGGTTAATTCATTCAATTTAAACAACTTTGCATGAATTGAACATTAATATGTAACTCGCGTCGACGAATTACAAAACGGCGTTAATGCCCTTTTCAAAACCCTCATAATTTCAAATCCGTATTGTGTTTCTCCTTTTCTGGAAACAAATTTTCAACTCAAGGGCAAGAACATCATTTTGTGATGTGCCGACATCCTAGCTCAGTTTAAGGTGTCAGTTGGGTACTCTGTATCAAAATCACAATTAACTGACTAATCATTTCACTCAACTTAACCAAATGCTAGAAAATGATTAGGTGGAACTCTAGGTTCCAAATCTAGAGTCAAAACACGAGTTGGGCTAATTCAGTGGTAATTCAGTGTCACAACACCGAATCACTGTAAAAAATCAACAACACTCGAAACTTGACTACGGACACCCGACATGTCAGGTTCTCAAACCAAAGCCGAATGCTAAAACATTGGCACGTGCTTGTTTGTCTAGGGTAGGATTTGCATGCCAAAATACCCCGGATCAATAAACTTGTTAAAACACGCACACTCGACAATAACAAACACCTTGTGTTATTAACATGTTGCGTGTTATCTTTCAGCACCTGTTTGCCATGCGGGTCGAGCCTGATCCCTAGGCCGAATAATATTAGGGTTCAACGCCCTAATCATCGAGCACAGGGTCCAACACCCTAATCATCACTCACAGGGTCCAACGCCCTATTCAGTGAGAGCGTGCATTGAATTTCAGTTCTTCGGTCTTTTCCCTAAACTCACGGTGAGTTAGAGCGGAATAATAACCGAACGCGAGTCGACTGGAATTCGACCATTTGTAATTTGTATATATTGTTTACGAGAGCATTGTAAGGATTTTATTTTGTACATTTATTCTGTAAGAATTCCAGTCGGTGAGCGAACGGCCCGAGAGTCGAATTAATCGAATCGGTCTAATGCTTGCCCAAATACAAGTAAATCCAAGAACTTGCGGTTTTGGTTCACGCAGGGATTCAACCTCCATGGTTCGATGAACTGTAACGCAAGATTGTGAACCAATTCCCCGACACACGGGTTTACTTCTCTCTCGGCTTCTCCACCGACATCGTTTAATTCATCGAAGTTACGGTGTCAAAATGTGCGAACCGAGTGCAGTTTAATTCATGCGGTAAATCATAAAACATGCAAGCCTAGCAAACCAGAGTACCGAAAGGGCGTGCGGGATATAGGCCCGCACGTAACATGAACCCCCGAACTCGAATTTTCCGGTTCCGCACAGACCAATGCCTTAACAACAAACTAGGTGTTCCATACCCCTAGACCCGGGTAACTTATCCGCCCTCGACCTTCGGGTCGTAAAATGATAAGTGGCGACTCATTCTCTCACGCGTGTCCGTCACTTGTCCCCACGGGAAGGTGGACACTCCCAAGCCGCGCGATCCAAAAGTGCGCATGCGGGCCCGACGAGAGTCCACATTCGGGTCCATACAGCTTGGCTACTCCACTAGGGACATACTTAGTGGGTTCAGGCTCGATCCGTTTGCTTGCTTGCATGTTTATTTATCGCTTTCCGTACATTTACTTTTCTTGCACATTTACTTTTCCGCACTCGCATTGCATCATTCTAGTGGATTTAGGTACCACGTTGAAATCCCACGAGCGGTAATCTAGGAATCTAGGTTAGACAGAGGTTCGAAGTAGGGGTACGGCACGCGGTTCGACTGTCGCTTAGGCCTTGAAAAGAATCTCGCCCGATTTCAAGGAATTGACACCTTTGAATCGGGAGCCCCCATCCCTAGTTAGTGGTTTTCCCAGTAGAACACTGAAGCCATGCATAAACAGAGATCGTCATGCTGGACCAAAACAAACCTCATGCTGCCTACCGACCCAAAGTCCAGTCTTTGAGTCGGCCCCTAGTTTTCTCTTAGGCGGGCCTTTTGTTGTTTTTCTACAATGAGCGATGTACATTGCAATAGATACAAATATACTTTAGTTTTCTGCACTGCATGCATGTTTTCAAAACAAATTAGGACATTGCATTGGTTCGATTTTAAACGTTGAACCGATAGTCTCTTCCATTTAGGTAAGGATGGTCCGTCCGGCTCTTTGTCTAGGCTCGACTGCATCGTGCCGCTGGACCAGCAGATCAATCATAAGAAGGAATGCTTTGACTGACGGACCAAGCATACATCCGCAACATTATCAGCAGCTTGTCACTTTTCAGTGATCACCCATCGATCAGACATTCCCAAGGACAGCTATCGAGAGCCTAGACAGAGAGATAGCGTGTTTGAATGCTACGCTGGACTGGACGTGGGCAAATGCGCAAAAGGTCTCACATCCCTTGGGCTAGTTGCCAGCAGCGTCTTCGCCCGTTCGGTCCTACGTGACGCTCACTCGGCTGCCGAGCGCGATGGATTGTCGATTCAATGTTTAGATTCCTTTTTAAAATCAAACGATTCATCTTCGTAAATCGAGGAATTTGAATCGGACCAAGCAATGACATTAGTGTTTCTTTGAAATTCATGCATTTCATTCATTTAATTACTGTCTTGCATGTTGAATTTAGTATACCTTTTCTTGCACCCATACTTACACACTTATGAACTAGGTAACCACAACTGGCGGCATCACACCGCTATCCCACCCGGCATCGACTAAGGATGGAAGAAATTGATCCACCAGTCCCTTCAGGAGAAGTTACCCCACCAACTACAGTGAGGTCCCAATTGCCTGCTACACATGCTCCACCATATGCCCCGCCATCCATGTACATGCCATCGACTCCGGTGCCTCCAGTTTTACCATCTTCCAATGAAGCTATACGCATCGCAGTGCTCGAAGGCACAGTTAATCAGATGACCTCCAACATCATTGAACTTATGGCTTTGCTCAGCGGACCAAACCGTGCCTCTTCAAGTTCCATCCCGCCTCCTGCGTATGGGTCAATGGTTGATCCGTCTCCTTGGGTCCCACCAACCCTTGCCCCAGAAAATGATGTTGTGCCTATTCCAGCGCCGACACACTTCCCGGCGACTGTTCCACCGTTGACACACGCACCGGAGGTCTGTCCGTCTGTTGCTCCTCTTCCGGTAACACTTTCGGTGACTTTCCCTCCTCCGCCAATGACGATATCGATAATTGATCCAGCTATGCTTGCGCTTCCTCCGATGTTAGTATCAGCCACAAGCACACATGCTCCTGCTCCCATCGCTGAGCCATTTCCTTTCCCAGCTCCACAACCCCAAATAAGCCTTCCTCACCGAACTCCATCGATCCTAAACATTCCTTACCATAACCCAGATACACAAGCTGTGGCTGCCCCTGAAGCTCCACCGACATATATTATCCCTACTGCGGAGATAGAACAGGAGCGCCGAATGAAACGAATGGAAGAGATGATGAAGGCTCTCCAGGAAAGTGACTCTCGTTATGACACGAGTTACTTGGACCTGAATCTCTTTCCAAACATGAGGCTACCTCCAAAGATCAAGATTCCCGACTTCGACAAGTATGACGGGACCACAGACCCAAAGCCACATCTGCAAGGCTATCGAAACCGCATGATGCCGTACTGGGGATATGAACAGTTTATGATTCAAACTTTTCAGGAAAGTTTGAAAGGAGCAGCACTCAGTTGGTTCACCTCTCTCAAAGCAGCGGACATTCCCACTTGGGATGAACTCACTAAGAAGTTTGTGACCCAGTATGGCTACAATACTGGCATAGCTCCGTCCTATCTCGAGTTAAGCGTCATGGAAATGCAAGAGGAGCAAGCCTTTGTGGACTATGCTACTCAATGGCGTGTTGAGGCGGCCAAGCACCGTCCTCCGATTGACGAAGCGAAACAGATCCAGATATTTCATGGGACCCTCAAGGGTGAATACTACTCGCACCTCTTGGGACACATGTCATCTTTCAACGCAATGATAAAGGCTGGCAAGAAGGTTAGCCTTGGGATTAAACTGGGAAGGATTGACCATTCGGTCAGAAAGGGAGAGGGTGAATCCTCCAAGAAGACAGCCGTCACTGCTGCTTCCTCCCACAACAGGAAAGGCAAAGATGCTAATGTTAGCGTGGTGAACCCGGGGCACCCCAGCCATCAGCAATATGCAGTTAATGTCGCTCCGTCATTTCCACTACCGTACCATCCTGCTCCACAGCAACAATACCCAGCTCAACCGATTTACTACTCGGCTCCTCCTGCCTACGCACCTCTTCAAGCCCCGCAGTCTTTGGGCAACAATATACCTCGGCCTTTCAAGTGCAATCAAGCAGCCCACCGGCTTCGAGAATTCCTCACCCGGCCCAGGGAGCCCCAACACCGCTAACCCAGCAGGGTAACAGGGGCCAGGTCAGGCCTCGACCTCAGTATCTACCTCTTCCTGTTCCTCAGTCAAACATATTCCGTCAACTTCTTGCTGCCGGAAAGATCAACCCGGAAGCCCCCAACGAGAATTTCAATCCTGCAAATCTGAACCAGAACCTTTGTTGTGAATACCACATGGGTCCTCCAGGACACACGACCGATAATTGTTACACCCTCAGGGGCAAGCTGCAGGCACTGATCGATAAGAAGTTGCTCTCGTTCAACGAGGTGAAGCCACCAAATGTTCAGATCAATCCTCTCCCTGACCACGGCTCCAGCTCAGCCCGACTGTCAACATGATCGAGGCCTATCTTCTTGGAAAAGATGAAACCAAGGAAGAGTAGATGGCCTCCCCACGAGGCTACATGTGTATATACTGTTCCCCGCTTGTCGGCGAAACTATAAGCCACACAGCGGAAGAGGGATCTTTTTGTTATAGCACTGACTTTAATAAAATCCCTTACTCATATTGCTTGTCTGAAATCCAAAATCGACTTGGATTCAACTTCATCCAAGCGATACTCCGAGGAGCAAGTCTAATCCTTCAACTGAAAAGACCAGAAGTGACAGCTCCACAAACAGAGCATGACCCAACTCTCGATCGATGAGATCAGATACCAGCACGGTCATGCCTCCGATCAAAGAATGGATCTCACCTGTCCTTTGCCGTCGCCGCCAACTAAGCACTGGAACAACACGCGCAGTTTCCTTTAAACTCTCTGTTGCTTTCATTCAAATGCATTCCCACAAATGGGCTCCCGATATGAACAAATCCTTCAATGGAGCATTAGGACAGTCTCGAAGACGCCCTATTAGTTCTGTTGGACCTGTTCGACTCACCTGTCCTCATGGGACCCGGCTCCTTGAGCCTTCCCTAGGACGGCTGCGCAGGCCTACTCGCAATTAGGGAAAATATGCTTATGTGACCTCAGTCGCGGTCTAACCACTCCAGAGTGGTGATGACTAGATTCTCGGAAACAAATGTCATCCACACACGACACCCCATGGGTCGCGTGTGGGACAAAAGGGATTTTCCCATGGGATCACCACATATTTCTTACCACATATCACCCCGCATAATCGCCTAATGCATTGTCTTCTTTGTCATCCTTCACAGGGGCACATTGACCACAGGCGAAGAGCGATGCGCGAGTTCACGCTTCCCTGAGAACTTGTCTCGGACTCTTTCCTCATACTTTGACGAGGAGGTGTCCGACGATGAGGTACCCCCTATGAAGCCGAAGACGAGGATAATCGAGCGAATCACTCAGCATTTATGCAGCCGTCTTCCTCGAACATCCAGCGGCTTCAAAGGCGTGCACCTCCAAAAGGCACGCGATGTAAAGAACAACAAGTGATAATCAAAGACATCGCACCAGACGCCTGCCACGGGCCATTTCAACAAATGAAGACTGGGGCATCCCCGTACAACATTCGCACCGGGGCAACCTCGGTTCCCTATTCACGGGACAATTCTACATTTTCTTTCTAGTCAACAGGGGAAATTCACATGCAATGCTTGCAAGGGCAAATGACACGGAGTTCGACTTCTGAGTGCACGAGAGTCAAACTTCCAAGAAAGCCGGCCCTCACAAAATAGGGCTAGTAACATGCAACAAGTCTCCACGAGGCGAAGCACACCAAAGCGGCCTCGGCGATGCAAAGTCGAGGAGTTTCAAACAAAGACATGGGGCACAAAACAAACCCCAACTGCAAGAAAAAAAATAGAGCAAAAAGAAGCGGGAAAAACCCGCCAATGAAGAGAAAGAGAAAAGACGTGGGAAAAAACCTGCCAATGGACAAAACGAGGTACCGCTGAGATTTAAAGCACCGGCGCCGCTAATCCAGAGAAATCAACAAATCCCAACAAAAGGGGAGCAGCAGACACAACTCCTCGACGAAGACAGAAAACAATGCACTCGGAGGTTGAATCCTTCGAACCCTTTGCTCTTGCAAACTTGAGAGATAAAAGAATCGAGCCCGCTAGGTCGAAAACCCCTTTTGGGGCGGCCTAGGCAAAAGCTAGGGTAAAAGAGAGGCACGACCGGAAACCCTTTGGGGCGGTCGTGGCAAAAGGAGAGCTCTTCCCCTTTAGGTTGAGAGGTGCGGCCCTGAGGTGGGTGACCGTAGCAAAAGGAGAGCAAAACAAGAGATAGATAAAATTGCCCCCTAGTCTCTCACACATCGTGCAGACAACGGATCCTCAAGGGAAGTGGCCAAGTTTATCAATTCCAATACGATCCCCGATCGGCTCTCCAATACCAATCAACCGTCCAGCGCGGATTCCTCCTCAAGCACAGTGGGCAAACCGAGCATGCCATCAAAGCAGTTTGGGATAGCCTACACACAACAACATGACATAAAAGAGGGGGGTACATCTCACTGCAAGCGTGAACCCGTGTATCCTTTTAGCTTGGGGCAACGTGCTTCTCAAGCTTTCTCTTTCTCTTTGTCTTTGCGTAACTCCAAATGGGTCACAGCCACCCTTCAACAGGCTATCACAGAGCCAAAATCCCAGACATTCCTCTCCAAGAGTCTAGTCATAATGCTTTGGAAATGGTTAGACCGAGTCTGACCAAATCTAAACAGAAATCCCCAAACGAGTTGCAAATGCAGCCGCCCTACGGTACCCTATTGAGAAGGGTTCAAAACCGACGGGCGCGTCAAACAACCGATAGAGTTGCTAGGGCATTGTAGGGGATGTCTTGATATGCACAATACATAGCTAACGGGAGCCCCTAGAGGCCTTGCATCTAGGCCTCCCAGAACGGGATCCATCTGCACTGTTAAAGCAAAATTCTTCACGGGTTGCTCAAGCGACCCGAAACTGAAGATCTGCGCGTCGCAACGATGCTCTTCTTAGCGTTTACCTGTGCCTATCTTATGTTAGTATTTCTCACATGATTTACTAGTAATGCTAAAGCTACAGGTACAAACCGCAAGAACTACGGCGGACTCTGATTCCCAATTCCATGGGATACGTAGGCGCTCATCTCCAGAGCTCGAGTTGCACGTCATGAAGCCAATCCTCGGTAGATCAGCATTCTCTGGTCAACCTCTTCCCCACTGACATTCGGCATGCGCCAATATAACGACTAACAAAGAGTTGTGCCTGCCTTTGCGGGTGAACCACTCGCGGTTCTCACTCTCCCATGCGACAAGGCGAGTCGCAGTTCCGAGAGTCAGTCTAATCCTCAGCACTGCTGCCTTACATCCACATTCAGAAACAACTAAGGTCATCCAGCGCTTCCTGCGCACAAGGGATCATCCCCACTTTACCTTTATGCAAATATGCATCTGGCATATCCGAGATCATCTCGGTATTGCTTGTCTATAGTCGGGATCATCCCGTCTGTTAACCTTTCGCATTTGGCATATCCGAGATCATCTCGGTATTGCTTGTCTACAGCCGGATCATCCTGTCTGTTCACCTTTCGCATTTGGCATATCCGAGATCATCTGGGTATTGCTTGTCTACAGCCGGGATCATCCCGTCTATTGAGCTTTCGCATTTGGCATATCCGAGATCATTTGGGTATTGCTTGTCTACAGCAGGGATCATCCCGTCTGTTGATCTTTCGCATTTGGCATATCCGAGATCATCTCGGTATTGCTTGTCTACAGCCGGGATCATCCCGTCTGTTGATCTTTCGCATTTGGCATATCCGAGATCATCTCTGTATTGCTTGTCTACAGCGGGATCATCCCGTCTGTTCACCTTTCGCATTTGGCATATCCGAGATCATCTCGGGATTGCTTGTCTACAGCCGGGATCATCCCGTCTGTTGATCTTTCGCATTTGGCATATCCGAGATCATCTCGGGATTGCTTGTCTACAGCAGGGATCATCCCGTCTGTTGATCTTTCGCATTTGGCATATCCGAGATCATCTCGGTATTGCTTGTCTACAGCCGGGATCATCCCGTCTGTTGAGCTTTCGCATTTGGCATATCCGAGATCATCTCTGTATTGCTTGTCTACAGCCGGGATCATCCCGTCTGTTCACCTTTCGCATTTGGCATATCCGAGATCATCTCGGGATTGCTTGTCTACAGCAGGGATCATCCCGTCTGTTGATCTTTCGCATTTGGCATATCCGAGATCATCTCGGGATTGCTTGTCTACAGCCGGGATCATCCCGTCTGTTGATCTTTCGCATTGGCATATCCGAGATCATCTCGGTATTGCTTGTCTACAGCCGGGATCATCCCGTCTGTTGATCTTTCGCATTTGGCATATCCGAGATCATCTCGGTATGCTTGTCTACAGCCGGGATCATTCCGTCTGCTCACCTTTCGCATTTGGCATATTCGAGATCATCTCGATATTGCTTGTCTACAGCCGGGATCATCCCGTCTGTTGATCTTTCGCATTTGGCATATCCGAGATCATCTCAGTATTGCTTGTCTACAGCCGGATCATCTCGTCTGTTCACTTTCGCATTTGGCATATCCGAGATCATCTCGGTATTGCTTGTCTACAGCCGGGATCATCCCGTCTGTTGACCTTTCGCATTTGGCATATCCGATCATCTCGGTATTGCTTGTCTACAGCCGGGATCATCCCGTCTGTTCACCTTTCGCATTTGGCATATCCGAGATCATCTCGGTATTGCTTGTCTACAGCCGGGATCATCCCGTCTGTTCACCTTTCCCATTTGGCATATCCGAGATCATCTCGGTATTGCTTGTCTACAGCCGGGATCATCCTGTCTGTTCACCTTTCCCATTTGGCATCCGAGATCATCTCGGTATTGCTTGTCTACAGTCGGGATCATCCCGTCTGTTCACCTTTCCCATTTGGCATATCCGAGATCATCTCGGTATTGCTTGTCTACAGTCGGGATCATCCCGTCTGTTGATCTTTCGCATTTGGCATATCCGAGATCATCTCGGTATTGCTTGTCTACAGCCGAGATCATCCCGTCTGTTCACCTTTCGCATTTGGCATATCCGAGATCATCTCGGTATTGCTTGTCTACAGCCGGGATCATCCCGTCTGTTGATCTTTCGCATTTGGCATATTTGAGATCATCTCGGTATTGCTTGTCTACAGCCGGGATCATCCCGTCTGTTCACCTTTCGCGTTTGGCATATCCGAGATCATCTCGGTATTGCTTGTCTATAGCTGCGATCATCCCGTCTGTTGACCTTTCCCATTTGGCATATCCGAGATCATCTCGGTATTGCTTGTCTACAGCCGAGATCATCCCGTCTGTTGACCTTTCGCATTTGGCATATCCGAGATCATCTCGGTATTGCTTGTCTACAGCCGGGATCATCCTGTCTGTTCACCTTTCCCATTTGGCATATCCGAGATCATCTCGGTATTGCTTGTCTACAGTCGGGATCATCCCGTCTGTTCACCTTTCCCATTTGGCATATCCGAGATCATCTCGGTATTGCTTGTCTACAGTCGGGATCATCCCGTCTGTTCACCTTTCGCGTTTGGCATATCCGAGATCATCTCGGTATTGCTTGTCTACAGCCGAGATCATCCCGTCTGTTCACCTTTCGCATTTGGCATATCCGAGATCATCTCGGTATTGCTTGTCTACAGCGGGATCATCCGTCTGTTGATCTTTCGCATTTGGCATATTTGAGATCATCTCGGTATTGCTTGTCTACAGCCGGGATCATCCCGTCTGTTCACCTTTCGCGTTTGGCATATCCGAGATCATCTCGGTATTGCTTGTCTATAGCTGCGATCATCCCGTCTGTTGACCTTTCCCATTTGGCATATCCGAGATCATCTCGGTATTGCTTGTCTACAGCCGGGATCATCCCGTCTGTTCACCTTTCGCATTTGGCATATCCGAGATCATCTCGGGATTGCTTGTCTACAGCCGGGATCATCCCGTCTGTTGATCTTTCGCATTTGGCATATCCGAGATCATCTCGGGATTGCTTGTCTACAGCCGGGATCATCCCGTCTGTTGATCTTTCGCATTTGGCATATCCGAGATCATCTCGGTATTGCTTGTCTACAGCCGGGATCATCCCGTCTGTTGATCTTTCGCATTTGGCATATCCGAGATCATCTCGGTATTGCTTGTCTACAGCCGGGATCATTCCGTCTGCTCACCTTTCGCATTTGGCATATTCGAGATCATCTCGATATTGCTTGTCTACAGCCGGGATCATCCCGTCTGTTGATCTTTCGCATTTGGCATATCCGAGATCATCTCAGTATTGCTTGTCTACAGCCGGGATCATCTCGTCTGTTCACCTTTCGCATTTGGCATATCCGAGATCATCTCGGTATTGCTTGTCTACAGCCGGGATCATCCCGTCTGTTGAGCTTTCGCATTTGGCATATCCGAGATCATCTCGGTATTGCTTGTCTACAGCCGGGATCATCCCGTCTGTTCACCTTTCGCATTTGGCATATCCGAGATCATCTCGGTATTGCTTGTCTACAGCCGGGATCATCCCGTCTGTTCACCTTTCCCATTTGGCATATCCGAGATCATCTCGGTATTGCTTGTCTACAGCCGGGATCATCCTGTCTGTTCACCTTTCCCATTTGGCATATCCGAGATCATCTCGGTATTGCTTGTCTACAGTCGGATCATCCCGTCTGTTCACCTTTCCCATTTGCATATCCGAGATCATCTCGGTATTGCTTGTCTACAGTCGGGATCATCCCGTCTGTTGATCTTTCGCATTTGGCATATCCGAGATCATCTCGGTATTGCTTGTCTACAGCCGAGATCATCCCGTCTGTTCACCTTTCGCATTTGGCATATCCGAGATCATCTCGGTATTGCTTGTCTACAGCCGGGATCATCCCGTCTGTTGATCTTTCGCATTTGGCATATTTGAGATCATCTCGGTATTGCTTGTCTACAGCGGGATCATCCCGTCTGTTCACCTTTCGCGTTTGGCATATCCGAGATCATCTCGGTATTGCTTGTCTATAGCTGCGATCATCCCGTCTGTTGACCTTTCCCATTTGGCATATCCGAGATCATCTCGGTATTGCTTGTCTACAGCCGAGATCATCCCGTCTGTTGACCTTTCGCATTTGGCATATCCGAGATCATCGCGGTATTGTTTGTCTATAGCTAGGATGATCCCGTCTGTTGACCTTTCGCATTTGGCATATCCGAGATCATCTCGGTATTGCTTGTCTACAGCCAGATCATCCCGGCTGTCGTCCTTTCACATTCGGCATGTTCAAGATCATCTTGGCATTTCTTGTTTATCAGCCTACTACTTTGACAGCTGGGATCATCCCGACTGTTGACCTTTCACATCCGGTATGTTCGAGATCATCTTGGCATTGCCTGTCTATCAGACTACTACTTGGACAGCCGAGATCATCTCGACTGTCATCCTTTCACCTACGCCTTGCATGACTCCAAGCTTCAACTTCATTCGTCCCAACACAATTCAAACACGAGGAGAGGAAATGGCCATTGGACGTGCCATGGTAATTGTCGGTGACCAAAATGGGATTCTTCTTCAAATCTTTGGCCTAATCCTCTATCCGAGCATCCAACCAAAGAGGGGCAAGCTGTCAGCACCCCATTTTGGCTCACCAACTCAAACAACGATATCAGCAATGGTCCAGACCATGACTTGAGCAGAATACAGAAAAACGGCTCAACAGAGCAGGAAATCACTATTCATCCTCAAGTCGGCAAAATCAAGCAGATGACATGTACACATGACAGAAGGACTCCAGGGGTCACCAAAGGGCAACAAAGTGACTAGAGAGCTCAACAATGTCCAAAACCGGCATTTCCAGTATTTCACATGGACAGTTCTATTTTCCGATAGTTCGCTCGACCATCGGAAGACAACCAATATTAGACTTCAAAAATCCACTCCAATGCCAAACAGATGAAAAGTGTCCCCAAAGGCATTTTGCAAATCATCTGCTCTATACAGAACAACTTTCTGTATACAGACAACTTTCAGTGGAAGTCCAAAAATGCCGGTTTCTCGGAGAAAAGTTAATTCCAAATATCAGATGCGGCCATGCCCACAATCATACAGAACACGTGCAGAGCTTCAGATTGTCTTTTGGAAGCCATACAAACACCCTGAATGACTTCCGAACGACAAAACGGGCATACCCCTCTTCAGAAGAGTATAACCGGAGATTGGTCTGATGGAATTACGGCAAACGAAGTTCACACTACATTGCCCTGAAAAACTCCAGCGGACATTCGCAATTGGGGCAAAACAGACAGCAAAACCCTTCATGGTTTCCCGAGTAACCTCCGAGGAGCACAAAAGGCCATTTTTAGTGAAGATCCATATCCGGAAGTTCTCTTTGGGGAAACTTGACGCCAGATGCTTACCTTACACAATGCTAGCCTTCTCAAGGCTCAATGTGGAATCGTCAGAATGAATCACACAACTCATCTAGACCCCTCGAGCAATGCTTTAAGGGTCTCATATGCACTTTTCATATCCTTAGCGGCCCAATCTCGGCAAACAGAGATCACAGTGATCTCCGAATCACCCAAGAAACTCAGAAAGCAATCTGAGAAATCCAGTTTCGGCCTCCTAGGACATCTCCGGCTCCATATTTTCATTTACCGGCTTAAGGGACAAATGCCCACATAATTTGACAATTTATGTCAAAATGATCGACGTGGGATGCAGATACAAGATATGCTGTCAGAAGTGGGTAACCTCGCTCTGAATGCATAAAAGGAGCAAAACCGGCTTCCGAGCCTCATACAGACATTTGGCAATTCCTCACGGAAAATGTCAATCTCGGACTCATTAAATCCGTTTCTCGAGTATATCGATAATTCGATGTTCAATTCGAACCACGAGTTTCGAATACGCAATCAATTGAGACTCGAGCTTTTCCCGGTTTCTCCTCTTCGGCCATGGGACCCACGAATTGCCCAAGGGCAACTTTTCCCTTGCCAAGCCATCCACCCCAAGCTTCTCTTGCACACTTGCATGAAAATATCTCTAAGTCTTCCAAGACAACACTCAAGCTTTCATCAATGCTCATCAAAGCTTCTTGGCTCTTCTTCATCAAGATTGCATGGTCCACATTCATCCTCATCTCTTGTCATCTTCTCCATGCAACTTGCATCCTCTTAGGAAAATATCAAGCCTACAATTTGAAGACAACACCCATCTTCATCAATGCTCATCAATGCTCCAATCTCTTCTTCATTAATGCAATGGAAGAGGATGAGGCTTGATATTTTCTTAATCAAACCGAAATTTGCTAAGCATGGGGGTTAAGAGCACTTGCTTTTGCTAATTGTGTCATTAGCTTTGCCTATAAATGGCCCAAAAGTGATTAAGATAAGGACTTCTCCTCTTACACACTCTCTCCAACCTTTCTCCTTCAAGAAATCCTCTCAAACTCCATAGCCAAGAACACTCAAGAACCAGAAAACTTCAGCACTTAGAAGGAAAAGAAAAGAGAACCGAAAAGATCCAAAGAGAGCCTTGAGTTCTTAAGTCGGAAGCCGATGTTCATCATCCCGACTTAAGCTCAAAAATTCTCAAACTTCAAATCCCACTCATTTTGGACCCATGGAGTTCATTGGTGAAGTTGGTTTTTCCATTTGAAGTCTTTAAATTATTGTTTCAGGTCATTTAGAGCATTTCGGGTGAAGAATCGTCACTCTCGGGTCAATAGTGCCAGCCGTGCGCTAGCCAGCGCACCCGCGCACGTCCCGCGTGCACGCCGCGCGCCCTGCGTGCCTGCCCGAGCGCAAAGAGAGAGCCTGTCGCCGCGCGCACACGTCGCGCACCCACGCGCCCGCGCACGCCAACTGGCGCCCCCGTGCCTCCCGTGCCTCCAGCCAGCGCCCGCGGGCCCCGCGCCTCCCGTGCCCTCCAGCCGAGCGCCCCGCGGGCCCCCGCGCCTCCCGTGCCCTCCAGCCGCACGCCCCGTGCACCTAGCTCCCCGAACGTGCATGCCCTTGCACCCGAGCACTCTTCCAAGCGTTCAACCGAGTCACTCGACTCTCGAACACTTCCCCGACTCTTTCCTCGTATCCCGAGGCTAGGTAAATCACTCTTGACTTAGAGGAGTTAGGGCTTTTTACATTATTTGCATGGCTATGGAGTAATATGGCGTTTTATGCATGTTTGACTTACAAGACTTAATTTTTATACACTTTCTTGTTATGTTATGCATGTTCATCATATAACATGTTAGCATGTCGGGAAACGTTGGATCGACCCTCGGAAGACCTTCCCGACCCGAAATAAGCAAAAGAGCTCTCGCGTTTGCCTCAAGAAGAGGTGACCGAGGCTTGGCTTGCTTTCCTCGGGTTAAGATCGGCCTTCTTAGCCCGATCCAAGCTGATTCCCGAGTTTTCTCGTGTTTTCTTACGTGCATGAAGTCGGTATTGTTTTATCGATTCCTTAAATAACTTGTTTGTGCATGTTTGCATGTTCGAATGCGTTAGTCAAGTCATGGCAATACCGACTTTCGTTTAATCCTGTCATTTATCATGTTTGTCGTTTAAGCATGCGAGAAATGATTCGAAACGAGACGGGGAAACCTCGTGGAATCCCATTCGGGCCATGAGACCTCTCGGCTATCTCCAAAGAGAAGTAACCGAGAGCCTTTTAGACTCGTACGGGTGGCATGAGGATTGCTCTTCCCGTTTTGAGTCCGTTATCGGCTTTCGTGTAATTTGCAATTTACATTATTGTCGCAATATCGCATGAAAATGTCTTTTCAAAACAAAGCATGCATGGATTCGGGTATCAATGACTCATTCGGGTCCATTCGGTTACGAGGGTAGTTTCGGTCATTGGACCAAATATCCTCGATCCTTACGGAACCGTCTTGGTCGTCGAATCACGAATCGTTTTCACAATTAATGCATTCGGCGATAACCTTAAGCATTAATTCCACGAACGGGTTAATCGGGACGTTCACACGGTTAATTCATTCAATTTAAACAACTTTGCATGAATTGGACATTAATCTGTAACTCGCGTCGACGAATTACAAAACGGTGTTAATGCCCTTTTCAAAACTCTCATACTTTCAAATCCGTATTGTGTTGTTCTCCTTTTCTGGAAACAAATTTTCAACTCAAGGGCAAGAACATCATTTTGTGATGTGCCGACATCCTAGCTCAGTTTAAGGTGTCAGTTGGGTACTCTGTATCAAAATCACAATTAACTGACTAATCATTTCACTCAACTTAACCAAATGCTAGAAAATGATTAGGTGGGACTCTAGGTTCCAAATCTAGAGTCAAAACACGAGTTGGGCTAATTCAGTGGTAATTCAGTGTCACAACACCGAATCACTGTAAAACAATCCACACACTCGAAACTTGACTACGGACACCCGACATGTCAGGTTCTCAAACCAAAGCCGAATGCTAAAACATTGGCACGTGCTTGTTTGTCTAGGGTAGGATTTGCATGCCAAAATACCCGGATCAATAAACTTGTTAAAACACGCACACTCGACAATAACAAACACCTTGTCTGTTATTAACATGTTGCGTGTTATCTTTCCGCACCTGTTTGCCATGCGGGTCGAGCCTGATCCCTAGGCCGAATAATATTAGGGTTCAACGCCCTAATCATCGAGCACAGGGTCGAACACCCTAATCATCACTCACAGGGTCCAACGCTCTATTCAGTGAGAGCGTGCATTGAATTTCAGTTCTTCGGTCTTTTCCCTAAACTCACGGTGAGTTAGAGCGGAATAATAACCGAACGCGAGTCGACTGGAATTCGGCCATTTGTAATTTGTATATATTGTTTACGAGAGCATTGTAAGGATTTTATTTTGTACATTTATTCTATAAGAATTCCAGTCGGTGAGCGAACGGCCCGAGAGTCGAATTAATCGAATCGGTCTAATGCTTGCCCAAATACAAGTAAATCCAAGAACTTGCGGTTTTGGTTCACGCAGGGATTCAACCTCCATGGTTCGATGAACTGTAACGCAAGATTGTGAACCAATTCCCCGACACACGGGTTTACTTCTCTCTCGGCTTCTCCACCGACATTGTTTAATTCATCGAAGTTACGGTGTCAAAACGTGCGAGCCGAGTGCAGTTTAATTCATGCGGTAAATCATAAAACATGCAAGCCTAGCAAACCAGAGTACCGAAAGGGCGTGCGGGATATAGGCCCGCACGTAACATGAACCCCCGAACTCGGATTTTTCGGTTCCGCACAGACCAATGCCTTAACAACAAACTAGGTGTTCCATACCCCTAGACCCGGGTAACTTATCCGCCCTCGACCTTCGGGTCGTAAAATGATAAGTGGCGACTCTTTCTCTCAAGCGTGTCCGTCACGCGTCCCCACGGGAAGGTGGACACTCCCAAGCCGCGCGATCCAAAAGCGCGCATGCGGGCCTCGACGAGAGTCCACATTCGGGTCCGTACAGCAGCAACTTAGTGTCATGGGGGTGACGCGTTCGGGCCGGGTGTACGAGAACCTGGCGATCAGAGACAAAGGGAAGGCGCCTGCAACTGAAAGTGGGACAGCGCCCGAAAGCTCGCCTTTTCCGTCCAAGAAGGTGGCCGAGGAGGAAGCCGAAGCATTCATGAAGATCGTGAAGGCGAGCGAATACAAAGTGGTCGACCAAATGGCCAAGTCCCCGGCCCACATCTCATTGCTCGCCCTCCTCCTTGGCTCGGAACCGCACCGAGAGGCCCTCCTCCGGGTACTGACTTTGGCACAAGTCCCGAAGGAAACGCCTCCTGACAGGATAGAAGAGACCGTCGGTTCTATCTTCTCCAACACCATCTCGTTCTCGGACGACGAGCTCCCGTCCGAAGGCTGGTCACATTCACGGGCCTTGCACATTGTCTGCAAGTGCAACAACTACATCATTGGCCGGGTCATGATTGACAATGGGTCAGCCCTCAACGTTTGCCCGGTGACCACCCTGAAACAGATGAACGTGGACCTCAACCGAGTCCGCCCAAGCAAAACAGCGGTCCGAGCCTTCGACGGCTCACGCAAGGAGGTGAACGGGGAGATCGACCTCCTCATAGATGTTGGCCCATGCTCGTTCAGCATCACATTCCAGGTGCTCGAAATCCCGAATGCGTTCAGCCTGTTGCTCGGGAGGCCATGGATCCACTCGGCCGGCGCCGTCCCCTCTTCTCTGCACCAAAGGCTGAAGTTCATCGTCGAGGAGAAGCTCATTACGGTGAAAGGAGAGGAGGACTACGCCATCTACAAGGAGACGGCGGTGCCCTACATTAGCGTCGGGGACGATGAAAACCTCCCATTTTACTCATTCGAAACCATCTCCGTCATCCAGGACTACGGAGAGAGTGGACCGTCCCGCGCCGACCGCATGATAGGAAAGGTTCTCTTGCGCAACAATTACATTCCCGGCACCGGCCTCGGGGCACGCGGACAAGGGATCAGCCGCCCTATTGAAGTCGAAGAGTACAAACACAGGAGGGGACTCGACTTTCGCCCCTCCTGTCATGAAATCATCGAGGCCCGCAGGGGCAACCACCTTCATCACCTCGCTGCACACTACAGGAGGCTCAACAGGGGCTCTCTAGTCCCCCCGCTATCGCACTTCTTCCCCGGGCCTTCACACACCATTGGGGGCACCCTTGACGGCCCTTCCTCGCACTCCGACGACACTCCTGCCGCTCCGTCAGCCGTGTACGCCGTCACCGAGGAGCTTCCTTCAGGGGTTCACATCCGCTGGTTCAACGTGGGCACCGAAGAAGAGCCCCGCACCTTGAAGATCGGCACAGCCCTAGATCCTACGCAGCGAACCTAGATGATCGACTTCCTGAAGGAGTACCAAGAGGTCTTCGCCTGGTCTTATCCCGACATGCCGGCTTAGACCCTCAATAGTCGAGCACTTCCTTCCACTCGACATTGAGAAATTCCCGCCCAAGCGGCAACAGTTACGACGACAGCGAGCTAGTCTTCTCCTCCGCATCAAGGAGGAAGTCGTCAAGCAGATCAATGCGGGTTTCCTCGAAGTCTGCCATTATTCCGAGTGGGTGGCGAACATTGTGCCGGTGGAAAAGAAGGATGGAAGGGTCCGAGTTTGCGTCGACTACCGAGACCTCAACAAAGCTAGCCCTAAGGACAATTTCCCCCTGCCGCACATCGACGTCCTAGTTGACAATACGGCACGCCACGTCCAGTTCTCTTTCATGGACGGCTTCTCCGGATACAATCAAATCCGGATGGCCGAAGACGACAAACTCAAGACGACGTTCACCACGATGTGGGGAACATTTTGCTTCCGCGTTATGCCTTTCGGCCTCAAGAACGTAGCGGCAACTTATCAGAGGGCTATGGTCACACTATTCCACGACATGATGCACAAAGAAGTCGAGGTATACGTCGATGACATGATCGCCAAGTCCAAAGAGGGAGAAGACCATCTTGTCAACCTGAAGCACCTTTTCGATCGCTTAAGAGAATACAAGCTCCAGCTCAATCCGGCAAAATGCACATTTGGTGCCCGATCAGGAAAGCTGCTAGGGTTCGTGGTCAGTGAGCGCGGCATCGAAGTGGATCCGGACAAAGTCAAGGCAATCAAAGAGCTTCCCCCGCCATCGACGGTTCGGGAGATACGCAGCTTCTTAGGGGCGGTTGAATTACATTGCGCGCTTCATTGCAAATCTAACGGATAAGTGTCAACCGCTCTTTCGCTTGCTCCGCAAGAATGCAGCGATGGAGTGGGACCACGAGTGTGAGAGGGCCTTCAACATCATCAAGGCCTACCTAATTCGGCCGCCGATATTGGTACCGCCCGTGCCAAATCGACCCCTCATCTTATACCTCACAGTACGCCGACAATCCTTAGGGTGCATGCTAGGGCAAGAAGACGAGTCGACGCGCGCGGAAAGGGCGATATACTACTTGAGCAAGAAGTTCACGGAGGGGGAGTCCAATTATCCGGAAATCGAGAAGATGTGTTGCGCGTTGGTATGGGTCATGCAGAGGCTTCGACAGTACACGCTCTATCACACGATCCGCTTGCTGTCAAAAGCGGACCCCCTGCGGTATTTGCTCGACAGCCCCTCCTCCATGAGGAACATAAAATGGCGCTGTCAACTGATGGAGTACAACATAGAGTATGTGCCCCACACGTCTGTCAAGGGGCAAGCGGTCGCCGACCACCTAGCAGAATTCCCGATCGACGACGACACGCCGATTAACACGGACTTCCCGGATGAAGGAATTCTCCAGGTGGACGATGAGAAAGAGGAGCCAACATGGAAGATGTACTTCGACGGGGCTGTCAATTTCGTGGGATCAGGAGTTGGGGCAGTTTTAATATCCCCGGACGAGCGCCATTACCCGGTCGCTGCGAAAGTGGATTTCTCCTGTACTAACAATGTGGCCGAGTACGAGGCGTGCATCCTCGGTTTGCAAGCGGCGATCGATTTTAAGGTGAAGGAGTTAGAGGTATTCGGTGACTCCATGCTCACAATCTTCCAAACGCTGGGGCAATGGAAGACGAAAGACGCGAAGTTAGTCCCATACCATGAGTATCTTGAGGAATTAGCGAAGAACTTTGAGAAGATCTCATTCACCTATACTCCACGCGCGAAGAATCAGTTCGCGGATGCACTTGCAACACTCGCATCTATGGCGAGTATCTCAGAGGGGAACATCATAGAACCTCTCGAAATCGAAGTGGCCAAAGGCCCAGCCCACTGAAACGCGATTGAGGCGTCCGAAGAGAAGCCGTGGCACGAAGACATCAGGAACTTCTTGCAAACGGGCCAATATCCCCCATTCGCCGATCGCCGCGATCGAAAGACGCTCAGACGCCTCGCGATGCACTACTTTCTGAGCGGCGAGATACTATACCGCCGCTCCTTTGATTCCACGCTCCTCCGGTGCATCGACGAACACGAATCACGGCGTCTTATGGAAGAAGTGCACGGAGGAAATTGTGGACCTCATATGAATGGCCTCATGCTCGCCAAGAAGATTTTGCGCTTAGGCTATTATTGGTCCACCATGGAGACTGATTGTGTAAAGCATATTAGGCATTGCCACCGATGCCAAGTTTACGCCGATCAGATCAAGGCGCCGCCCAATGAGCTACGCCCTATGACAACCCCGTGGCCCTTCTCAATGTGGGGGATGGACGTGATTGGCCCGATCAACCCTAGAGCGTCTAACGGACACATGTTCATCCTGGTGGCGATTGACTACTTCACCAAGTGGATCGAGGCTATCACTCTCGCGTCGGTCACCGCAAAAGCTGTGGCCCGTTTTCTCATATGCGACGTCATCGCCCGGTACGGGGTCCCTGCGACGATTATCACGGACAACGCTAAGAACCTGAATAACAAGGTCATCGACGAGCTCTGTGCACAATTCAAAATTCGACACCGCAACTCCACCCCGTACCGTCCCCAAATGAACGGCGCGGTGGAGGCGGCAAATAAGAACATCAAGAAGATCATCGAAAAAATGACGGTGAACTACAAGGATTGGCACGAGATGCTCCCCTATGCACTCTTGGCGTACCGAACATCCATACGGACTTCAACCGAGGCCACCCCGTACTCCCTGGTCTATGGCATGGAGGCAGTCCTCCCAATCGAAGTAAAGATCCCTTCCATGAGGATCCTTGCCGAAGCCGAACTTGCAGAAGCAGAGTGGGCGAAACAGCGATACGATCAGTTAAACCTCATTGACGAGAAGAGGTTGAAGGCACTATGCCATGGACAGTGCTACCAACAGAGGATGGCTCGAGCATTCAACGCCAAGGTCCGTCACCGGGACTGAACTCCCGGTGACCTCGTCTTGAGAAAGGTCTTACATGTCGCGCCCGATTCTCGAGGGAAGTTCTCGTACAAATACGACGGTCCCTTCGTCGTCAAAGAGATCTTCTCCGGAGGAACCGTTATTTTAAGAGACATGGACGGGACTGAAAATGCACTCCTCGTCAATGCTGACGCCATCAAGAAGTACTATCCCTGAGCACATGTATTCGCTTCTCATTCGCCGGGTCTCGCACCCGTTCCATTTGTAAAACATTTCCGTTCACATGCGCGAATAAAAATTTCCACCATTTGTCCAATACAAAACTTTCTTGAGAGAAAAAATAATCTCCCGCTAGGTCGAAAACCTCTTCGAGCCAGCCTAGGTAAAAGCTAGGGAACGAGTGGCACGACACAAAGGGGAGTCGCAGCAAAAGGAGAGCATAAATCATTTCCTCGCTAGGCCGAAAACCTCTTCAAGGCGGTCTAGGCAAAAGTTAGAGGACCCGAGGGGTGCGATCTCGCTCAAACATGGGGGAATCGTAGCAAAAGGTGAGCGTTCATGTGAGAAAAAAAATCAAATAAAATACCCCGCCAGGTTATCACGCATCTTGCGGCCTGGGCAAAAGCTAGGGGACAATGTCGGCTCGACCATGAAAGAAAGGCAACACCTCCCCGTGAAGCTACACCGAGTAGTGGTTCGGCGTTCTCCGACGCAAGCAAACTCTCTTCGACTCTCCAGGCTCGAGACTCGCCCCGGAACGGGGTCGAATCAACGTATCCTTGATTTGGAGGATCTCAAGATCCCTCCCATTACCTTTATGCACATAATTCTACGGGTTACCCGTCTCAGAAAAGCCATTCCCCGATAAGGACACGGCTGCCTTCCAAATGACCACCGATATCATGTCCCTAACACATCTTTACATAGATTCCTTTTACACATTGTACTCTCAACGATATCACGCGGCTGACATCCTTTGCAGGCCTCTCTTTCCTACGCGTAGGTGCGATCGGGAACCTCGAGGGATGCTCCTCGCCGACGGACCCATGGCTGTCTCACGCGGCAGGTTGTACTCTCAAGGCGCCAGAAGTCGTCAAGGAATGCCCCACGCCATCTAAGCCAACAATGCTGAAAGAAGAACAAACAATAGGAGATCATCATCAGTCACCGCACATAAGGCGGTTCGAACCCAACCCCAAGCGAGCCATATCACATAGCGCTTTCCGGACTAAGTTCAAGCATTCGGGTCTATCCCGGTCATTCAGGTCCATCCTTGTCACATTCGGGACCATCCCGGTCATTCAGGTACATCCTAGTCACATTCGGGTCCATCCCGGTCATTCAGGTCCATCCTGGTCACATTCAGGTACATCCCGGTCATTCAGGTCCATCCTGGTCACATTCGGGTCCATCCCGGTCATTCAGGTCCATCCTGGTCACATTCGGGTCCATCCCGGTCATTCAGGTCCATCCTGGTCTGACTCAGCTCTTTCCGATCATTCAGGTCCTTCCGGTCTAAATTCCGGTCACTCAGGTCCTCCAGGTCGTTCGAGCTCATTCGGCCTAATTTTCATTCGTTCGGGTCCGCCCGGTCTAAATTCCGGTCATTCGGGTCCGTCCGATCTAAAGTCCGGTCATTCGGATCCTTCAGGTCTAAATCCCGATCACTCAGGGTCCATTCGGTCAAAATTGCGGTCATTCGGGTCCACCCGGTCTAAATTCCGGTCCATCCGGTCTAAATTCTGATCATTCGGGTCTATCCCGGTCACATTCAGGTCTATCCTGGCCCATGCATTCGGGTCCATCCCGGTCATTCAGGTCCATCCTGGTTCATGCATTCGGGTCCATCCCGGTCACATTCAGGTCTATCCTGGTTCATGCATTCGGGTATATCCCGGTCATTCAGGTCTATCCTGGTTCATGCACTCGGGTCTATTCCGGTCATTCAGGTCTATCCTGGTTCATGCATTCGAGTCCATCCCGGTCACATTCAGGTCTATCCTGGTTCATAGGCATTCGGGTCCATCCCGGTTCTAATTTCCCGGACAATATCCCAATGTATCCAAGCAAGGCGCGAGCAGCCACGAGGGAGCGGCATCAGAGCAGTCGCCGGGCCCCAAAAAGGGGGTGCTTCTTATAATCTTTGGCTACATCCTCTAACCGAGTATGCAACTAAAGAGGGGCAAGCTGTCAGCACCCCATTTTGGCCCACCGACTTCTTACACGAGAACCCCCAACCGAGGATCGGGTTACTATTCATCACCCGGCAATCAGAGGCACACGTGCGGGCATAGAGTCATGAATGACGGGAGAGAAACATGGTCCAATGAGAAGACAGGGAAGAGCAATCAGAAAGGCAAACAGACGACAAATCTCAAAGCAACGGGAGCTGGCACTGCGGCACTATTCATCATCAAATCACTGAAACACCGAAAGGTACCCAATATGGGACTCTAAAAATCCCTCTCAGTGCCAAAATGACCAACGACGCATCCGGACGCATTTCGGGGGCATACCGCTTAGGCCGGGACACTCCCCGATCTCCCACGGACGCCTTTTCTGACAGGGCTCCCGGGGCCCGCTCCACTGACAAGTAAACGGCACCCCAAAACGGGCCTACAGGCACCCAGGGACCACCGGGGTCGTGGAACAAGCTTCAGACGACCTTTCGGAACTCTACAGGGCTCCCCGAAGGACGTTTCAGTGGTAGCAAACGCCTCCCGGTGAATCTTCGGGGCACATTCACAGAAAACAGAGATAGCAACGATTCCCGAACACCTCGAGACATTCAGGGAACACTGAGAAGGCCCCGGTCACACGTCCCTAGGTCTTCCTGGGCCAACGGTCTTCGGCCGGGGACGACGAGCCAACGATCTCCCACTAGGCAAAAGGGTCACCGAGACGAATATTAAGATGCACAAAGAGCAATCGAGGACCGGGGGCATTCAACTCCACTCCGAACGTCCGAACAGGGCAAAACCGGCCCTCGAGGAGCCGATTCGCCCGAACATTCGTTCACACGACGTATGGCGATATTAGGCTCATTCAAATCCTCTTCGTTCAAGCATTCCAAATCCATAAATTAATTGGACATTGGAGATCGGATGCGCGTTCAATCAAGTCTCAAGCACTTTCCGGCTTTTCTCTCAATCGAATGGGACCCACAGCTCAGCCAAGACAAGCCACCAAGCCACGGATCAAACCCAAGATCTCGGCTCAATCCCAAAACCGTGGCTTGGCCGCAATTAGCCGCGGCTCAAACCCAATCCCGGCGGCTCCATGGGGTTTTCCCCTTCCCTCCACCACAAAATTCAAATCCCTCTTACACCCATCACTTCCCTTCTCCCATCCATCACCTCCCATCAACATTCCCTTCCTTTCCCCACACTCAACATGACACAAACCCCTCCCTAATGGCCTTGATATTTTCGGCAGCCCTCTCTTAAGCCTCCTAACCGCAATTAACTCCACCAAAGCAAGCCATTAGCCTAGCCTATAAAGTCCCATTCATCATTAACCTTAATCACTTCTTCATTCTCACTCACTCTCAAGCCAACTTCTTTCTAAAAAGCTCTCAACCTCCAGCCCCTTTCCTCATCCTCGCACAGCCCATCCCAAGGCCGAAATCGGCCAAAACCGACGGAAAACCGCCCGGTATTCCGATAACCACCCGACCCGACTCAAGCCAAAAATCACCAAACTCCCTACCCTACATATTTCCCACCCCCTAAGTTCATTTCCGGGCTTAGATTTCTTGTTTGAAGCCTCCATCATCACGTTTCAACCGTGCGAACAATCGGGTCTCAAGGACGCCCACCGCGTGCACCCGGACTTCAACAACGTGCCGATTCCTCCCTCGACTTTGCCGAGTCGTGCCATCCCGTTCAAAGGGTTCATCACAACCCTATCATGTGACTATTAAATCACTTACAAATTGGACTAATTTGGGTTAATCGATCCTTAATTCGTAAACGCATCGATGGTTCACGGAACGGCGGGAATGCCCTTTTCCTTAAAAGATCACAATTTCAAAACACCGAGACACGTAACACGAATAGAATTGATGTCTAACGAGTACTCGCGTGCTATGACTCGAGTCCGGGCCCGATTTGAGGCGGCTCGAGTCAAGACGCGCGAGTCCTCCTTAGACTTCTTCGTGTGATGTGATCTCCAATTTGCATACGAACATTACAATTTTATTATCCAAGGGCATAACCGTCATTCCGTGATTCACCGATACCCTAGGCGCTAGGGAGTCGAAAACACCTTGATCTATGGACGGGAAAGGGCAACCCGTTCGGTTGCGAGTCTCATTCGCACGGCCCATTACGTTCACTTTCAGTGTTTCTATCTTCCTATCGTAGATTCGGTGGGGAACTTTTTATTCCAGTTACGAAACACGAAGAACCGGATTAATCATATATTTGGCTTAAACAAGCATTAGATAATGGATAGGTGGAATGCTAGATTCCAATCTAGAGTCAAAACGCGAGTTTGGCTAATTCGGTGAAACCGCAGTGTCACCTCACTGAATAAGAGTCTAAAACAAATTCACACATTTAATCGGCCTAGAACCACACCCTAGCCCACCTCTTTGTTTGCCTAGGTTAGAAACATTGTTTGCTAATCAAACCCGGTTAATAACTAATTAAATCACGTACACCCGACTTAACATACAACTTGTCTGTATTTACCTGTATTTGTCAGTTATCGTCTGTTTCTCATCAGTTTTATCAGTTTTCTTCTGTTTTCCAGTTGCTTTTGCTGATTTGTTACGGTTCGGGTCCGAGCCCATAGGTTACGTGTTGCACGGGGTCCAACGCCCCAAATCACCGAACACGAGGTCCAACGCCTCATAACTCACTGAGCGCATGCAACCCGAGTATGGAATGGGATCTGGCCTCGAGTCACCATCACACTCCAAATATGGCTTATGTGGAAGGCGATTTGGATTGGATGCGTGAAACGTGTTTAGATATCACCCGGGAGCTCAATTGGTCCAACGGTTACAGTGGGAACTGATCGGTTCTCCTGCAAATCGCTGGTTCGATTGGACCCGACCCCCGGCTCTTTGAGCCCGCATTGCCTTAATTTGTCTATCGGTCATTCAAAACACACGGTGAGCCGGAGTGAAATATTGGCCCAATGCAAACCGATCGGGATCCATTTACTATATTCAGTTGTATTCTGTAATTATTCGAGTATACATTGTGAGGATCTTATTTGTACACTTAATCATTCATTTGTAAGGATCCCCGATCGGCAAGCGAGAGGTCCGAGTGTCGAATTAGTTAAGTTGGCCTATCATCACCGAAGGATGAGTAAGTTTGAGTAATCTTGGTCTCGGTTCGCGCAGGGAATCGACCGTCTTGGTCCGATGAACTGTAACGACAAGATAGTGAACCGATCCCTCGACGCACAAGCCCACTCACCTTTCGGGTTCTTGGCCCAACTCAATCAATTCACCGGTCTTACGGTGTCAAAACGGACGAGTCGAGTGCAACCTTAAATCACGTGGTAAATAAACAAAACGGCAAGCCTAGCAAACTAGAGTACCGAAAGGGTGTGCGGGATATAGGCCCGCACGTAATAGAACTCCCGAATTCGGAATTTCCGGTTCCGCATGACCATTGCCTTAGCATTTAGGTGTACCCCGTATCCCTAGACCTGGGTAACTTGCCGGCCCTCGACCTTCGGGTCGTAAAATGGCAAGTGGCGACTCCTTCTCACGCGTGTCCGTCGCGCACCCCCCGAGAAGGTGGACACTCCCAAGCCGCGTTGCATAGGCTCCGCGCATGCGTGCCCCGACGAGATAAAATTCGGGTGCGCACAACGACTATGCCCTTGATCGGTAAAACGCGTGTAGTTCACATATAAATTAAAGATCGCGTGACACGAAGAGGTCTAAAAAGAACTCGCGCGTCTCAACTCGAACCGCCTCAAATTGGGCCCGGACTCGGGTCATAGTACGCGAGTACTCGTTAGACTGATTCTATTCGTGTTACACATCCAGGTGCTTTGAAATTATGAGATTTTAAAGAAAATGGCATTTTCGCCGTTTCGCGAACCATCGATACGCTTACGAATTAGCAATCAATTTATCCAGGTATTTAGTCCAAGTGATTTAATTAACTGAATGATACGTCCCGCTTCTCCCATTTGTGAAATTATTCAGTGACGGAGGTCTTATATCATGGAAATTATGGATTTCACGGGTAATTGTCCAAAATTAACACATCTAACATGTAACTATCGCATGCTAATGATTTAAATGCGACATAAGAATACAACCAACTCCAAGGGACAACTTTGAAACGACAAAAGGAGACCATCCTAAACTCGGGAAGGGGCAAGGAGCTCTCGGCCATTCCTCCAAGGGTTGGGGCCGAAAGCCCTCCTTGACCCGACTTGGGTTATGGAGGGTCTCCCACGTCGATTCCGGTCGTGTCTTGCATGCACAATACATCAAACACAAGGACAATACCTATTTCGGTAAAATGAAAGGAAATTGACACCGTCAAGATCTCTAAACGCAATCAAACATTCAAACAAGCACATATAGTACGTAATATAAAGGAATCAATGAAAACGGCGTCGATTCATACAATGGTAAAACGTGAAACACGGGGACCGATCTATTTCGGAACCAATGAGGCCACCTTGGACCCGTGTGGTTCGAAGGAGCCCTCAGCCACATCCCCTTAAGGGTGGCCGTGAGTTCCCATGGCTCACGCGGGTCAAGGCGGGCTCTCCAAATCCGATCTAAACCTTTCCCCGTCATGCCGACATATTACATGCAATGAACGACGATAAAGACATGGGAACCAACAAGTTTCGGGGAAGGGGAGGCCGATTAAGCCTCGGAAGAACCAAGAGGACCCACGGATCCCTTCCTTGGGACTAGGCCGTGGGTTCCCTTGGTTCGACTGTGGCTTGGACGTCTCCCCTACCTCGATCTTAACCCCTTCCCATCACGGTATATACATGATATGGACATATGAATGGGATATGATGGACGTACGTGCATGGAAATGCATGGGGGAAACCCGGATATATATAAAAAAAAATAACTTTCATGCTTTTCGGTTTATTAATCATCCTAACACTTCATAACAAACAAACATCGAGGATCCTAGCTTCTCTAAGTCGTAGAGGAATGTTACCTAGCCTCGATGTACGAGGGAAAGAGTCGGGGAAGCGGCGAGAGGATTGGGTGACCCGGCTAGACGTGGTGGGCGACAAACACCCAAGAGCAGCGGCAGCGGCAGCTTGGAGGAAATGAGGTCGGCACGATGACTCCGACCACGGCACGGTGCAAGGTTGGGCTCCTTGGACTCCTAAGGGACGGACCTAGACGTTCGTGGACAGTCCCGAACGTGCCAAGGCCTGGAGAAACCAGAAACGTTGAGGGAAAACTCAGTAAAAATAATGGAACCCGACAAGAAGAAAGGAACGGAATGGGGGTTGTGCACGGTCGTAGGGCTCTCGGACCGTGACCACCTCTTCACAGGGGAGAGTGAGGGTTGTGAGGAACCCTTTGGACGTGATGGCACGACTCACCAAGGTCGTGGAGGGAAATGGCACGTCTAGGAGGTTGAGTGCACCCGGCGACCCCGCCTTAGGACCCAATGGTCTTCACGAACGAAACATGGGGTTGGAAGCCTCGAATCGAAAAACTAAGCTCGAGAGTGGACTTAGGGGGTGGAAAATAGGTAGGATATGAAGTTTGGTTGTATTTGGCTTAAGTCAGGTCGGGTGGTTATCGGAATACCGGGTGGTTTTCCGTCGGTTTTGGCCTGCTTCGGCCTTGAGATGGGCTGGACGAAATGAGGAAGAGGGCTGGGGTTTGAGAGGATTTTAGAGAGAAGTTGGCTTGAGAGATAATGAGATTGAAGAAGTGATTAGATTAGTGAGGCTTGGAGCTTATAAAGGATGCCATAATGGTGTGATTAAATGAAGTTAAGTGTGGCTTTGAGGTGATTAAAGGGGCTGTCGAAAATTAAAGAGAGGTTAGGGAGGGGAAAATGTCAAATGGAGTGTAGGGGAAGCAAGAGGATGGGTGATGGGAAGTGATGGGAGGTGATGGATGTAAGTGTGTAAGAAGTTATTTCAAATTTGTGGTGGAGGGAAAGGGAGAACCCTTGGAGCCGCTGGCCATGGGGAGTAGCCGCGGCTTGATGCGACCAAGCCATGGCTTAGGGTTGAGCCGTGGCTGCTGGGGTTGAGCCATGGCTTGGGGCTTGGCTTGGCTGAGCTATGGGTCCCATTTGACTAGGAGAAAAGCCGGGAGAAGATCGAGGCTCGATTGATCGCGCATCCGATCCCTGAGGTCCGATTAATTGATAGATTTGGAATGCTTGCGCGAAGAGAATTTGAATGAGCCTAATATCGCCATATTTCTTGTGAACGAATGTTCGTGTGACTCGACACCTCGAGAGTCGGTTTTGCCTCGTTTGGACATCCGGAGTGGAGTTGACCGTCCTCGTTCTACAATTGTTCCTCCGGGCATTGTGATGCTCGTCCCGGTGAGCTTTTCGTCTTGTGTGGGATCATTGGATCACCGTCCTTGATCGAAGACCATTAACCGGAGGTGGCCTAGGGACTCGTGACCCGAGTTTTATCAGTGTTTACTAATTGCCTTGAGGTGTTTGGGGACCACTGTGGTCTCTATTTGTCATGAATATGTCCCGAAGATTCGCTGAGAGGCGTTCGTGACCATTGAAAAGTCCCTCGAGAGACCAAGTCGAATTCCGAAAGGCAGTCTAAAACTTGTTCCATGGTCCCGGTGGTTCTTGGGTGCATGCAGGCCCGTTTCCGGGTGCCGTTTACTTGTCCGTGGATCGGGCGCCCGGGAGCCCTGTTAGAAAAGGCGTCTGTGAGAGTTCGGGGGTGTCCCGGCTTAAGTAGGATGCCTCCGAAACGCGCCCGGACGTGTCATTGGTCACTTTGGCACCGAGAGGGATTTTTAGAGTCCCACATTGGGCACCTTTCGATGCTTCGGTGATTCGGTGATGAATAGTGCCATAGTGCCAGCTACTGTTGCTTCGGGGCTCGTCGTCTGTTTACTCTTCCGATTGCCCTTTCGTGCTCTCCTAGTGAACCCTGCTTTTCTCTTGTTATTCATGACTCTGTGCCCGCACATTCGCCTCCGGTTTTCCGATTGTGAATAGTGTCCTGAGCTTTGGTCGGAAGTCCTCTATCGGAGACGGTGGACCAAAATGGGGTGCTGACAGCTTGCGCCTCTTTGGTTGCGTGCTCGATTAGAGGAGGTAACCAAAGATCATGAGAAGCATCCCTTTTTGGTCCCGGCGACCGCCTTATTGTCACTCCCTATAGTAGCTCGCCCCTCCGCATTGGATACTTAGGGAGGATGTGCAAAAGTGCCCGAACTTGTCACAGGGTAACCATATGGTTGAGAAGCGAAAATTATGAAATGTAGATGAGGGGCCTAAGCCCGCATGACAGTATGTGCAAGGCTGAGGCCCGTGGAAAGCAGTAAATCACTAGGCCGAAGCCCGTAGAAAGCAGTAAATCACTAGGCCGAAGCCCGTAAAAAGCAGTAAATCACTAGGCCGAAGCCCATAGAAAGCAGTAAATCACTAGGCCGAAACTCGTAGAAAGCAGTAAATCACTAGGCCGAAGCCCGTAGAAAGCAATAAATCACTAGGCCGAAGCCCGTAAAAAGCAGTAAATCACTAGGCCGAAGCCCGTAGAAAGCAGTAAATCACTAGGCCGAAGCCCGTAGAAAGCAATAAATCACTAAAGTGTAGGGAAGGTAGAGGTGGGGATCGATGCCAGGTGGCATCTCAGAGGTGCCGGCAAAGGCGAATTGTTCGGTTCGGAGCCGAAGTCATGCTTGTGCAACGCCAGGCATTATTTGTTGCGGTTTGAGCGAGAATCGAGTGGCTTTCCCCCCTTTTTGTCGGGCCCTTCATTCGGCTTGAGGTTGCGACCTGCTACATGAGCCAATTGCGCGTCCGTCGGGGAGGAGGTGCCTCTCGGGGTTCTCGATTGCACCTGCACGCGGAGAAAGGGAAACCTACAAAGGATGTCAGTCACGCTCAGTCGACGGACTATAATGCGTAAGAGAAATCTATGTAAAAATGTATCGGGGATTTGCTATTGGTGACTGTTGGAGAGCGGTCATGTCCCTATCGTAGAATGGCTTTTTTTTTGGAACGGGTAACCCGTGGAACATGTGCATAAAGGTAAAGGGAGAGATCTTATGGGATCCTCCAAATCAAGGATATGTTGATTCGACCCCATTTCGAGGCGAGTCTCGAGCCTGGAGAGCCGAAGAGAGTTTGCTTGCGTCGGAGGATGCCGAACCACTACTCAGTGTAGCTTCACGGAGAAGTGTTGCCTTTCTTTCATGGTCGAGCCGACATTGTCCCCTAACTTTTGCCTAGGCCGCGAAATGCGTGATAACCTAGCGGGGTATTTTATTTGATTTTCCTCACATGAATGCTCACCTTTTGCTACGATCACCCGTGTTTTGGGTGAGATCGCACCTCTCGGGTCCTCTGACTTTTGCCTAGGCTGTACGGATCCGAATGTGGACTCTCGTCGAGGCCCGCATTGCGCGCTTTTGGATCGCGCGGCTTGGGAGTGTCCACCTTCCCGTGGGGACGCGTGACGGACACGCGTGAGAGAAGGAGTCGCCACTATTTTACGACCCGAAGGTCGAGGGCGGATAAGTTACCCGGGTCTAGGGGTATGGAACACCTAGTTGTTGTTAAGGCATTGGTCTGTGCGGAACCGGAAAATCCGTGTTCGGGGGTTCATGTTACGTGCGGGCTTATATCCCGCACGCCCTTTCGGTATTCTGGTTTGCTAGGCTTGCATGTTTTATGATTTACCGCATGAATTAAGCTGCACTCGGCTCGCACGTTTTGACACCGGAGATTCGGTGAACCAAACGATGTCGGTTGAGAAGCCTAGGGAGAAGTAAACCCGTATGTCGGGGAGTTGGTTCACAATCTTGCGTTACAGTTCATCGAACCATGGAGGTTGAATCCCTGCGTGAAACAGAACCGCGAGTTCTTGGATTTACTTGTATCTGGGCAAGCATTAGACCGATTCAATTAATTCGACTCTCGGACCGTTCGCTCACCGACTGGAATTCTTACAGAATAAATGTACAAAATAAAATCCTTACAATGCTCTCGAAAACAATAAATACAAATTACAAAAGGGTCGAATTCTAGTCGTTTCGCGTTCGGTTATTATTCCACTCTAACTCACCGTGAGTTTAGGGAAAAGACCGAAGAACTGAAATTCAATGGACGCTCTCACTGAATAGGGCGTTGGACCCTGTGAGTGTTGATTAGGGTGTTGAACCCTGTACTCGATGATTAGGGTGTTGAACCCTAATATTATTCGGCCTAGGGATCAAGCTCGACCCGCATGGCAAACAGGTGCGGAAAGATAACACGCAGCAGGTAGATAACAGACAAGGTGTTTGTTATTATCGAGTGTACGTGTTTTAACAAGTTGTTAATCCGGGGTATTTTGGCATGCAAATCCTACCCTAGACAAACAAGCACGTGCCAACGTTTTAGCATTCGGCTTCGTTTTGAGAACTTGACAAAGAGAGTCAAATCTCGTGTGTGTGGATTGCTTTTACAGTAGTTCTGTATTGTGACACTGAATTTCCACTGAATTAGCCAAACTCGTGTTTTGACTCTAGATTTGGAATCTAGAATTCCTCCTAACCATTATCTAGTGTTTGGTTAGGTCGAGTGAAAGGTTAATAAACATTTTGCATGTTTTCTGACAGAGATAACCGTTCTAGTTACCCGAGTCTATGTTAGAATGACAGAAACTCATCAGTTAGATAAGAAAAGCTATGCAGATGAACCTGCACCTGAACAGGTAGCCCATTCTTATCCCATACTGTAGTGGTTCTGTCATGCTAACCCTAAGGGTGTCGCTGAATTGTGAAAAGACGATTTTGCCCTTTATTTGAAAATTGTTTTCAGAAAAGGGGAAACATCGCAGTGCGGGCCACCTTGGCCTGTAGCCGGTGTCGACCAATTCCCTGGGTCGTCCAGGGTTGTGCAAGAACCCCGAAAAAGCCAAAGAACCGGTCGATCTGCCCGAAAGTGATCTAGAAAGATCTTCTGTATCCTGACCTGAGTTACCTGGAATCAGGTAAAAATTCAAGTGGAGACACAGAAGCTCTTTTCAGACGTCCATGCTACATCGGACCACGCATTTCGGGTTTTGAAATTGATAAGTTTGAAAAGGGCACCAACGTCATTTGACAACTCATCGACACGAGTTATCAGTTAATGACCAATTTGTGCAAAATTGTTTAAATTGAATGAATTAACCGTGTGAACGTCCCGATTAACCCATTCGTAGAATTAATGCTTAAGGGTTGTGCCGAATGCATTAATTATGAAAACGATTCGTGACTCGGCGACCAAGACGATTCCATAAGGATCGAGGATAATTTGGTCCAATGACCGAAACTACCCTCGTAACCGAATGGACCCGAATGAGTTATCGATACTCGAATTTATGCATGCTTTGTTTTGGAAAAACATTTCATGTGAGATTGCGACAATAATGGAAATTGCAAATTACACGAAAGCCGAGAACGGACTCAAAACGGGAAGAGGAAGCCTCATGCAACTCGTACGAGTCTAAGAGGCTTTCGGTTACTTCTCCTTGGAGATAACCGAGAGGTCCCATGGCCCGAATGGGGTTCCACGAGGTTTCTCCGTCTCGTTTCGAATCATTTCTCGCATGCTTAAATGTCAAACATGATAAATGACACGATTAAACGAAAGTCGGTATTGCCATGATTTGAATAACGCATTCGAACATGCAAACATGCACAAACAAGTTATTTAAGGAATCGATAAAACAATACCGACTTCATGCACGTGGGAAAATACGATGGAACTCGGGAATCGAACTTGAATTGGGTCAAGAAGATTGTTCCTTGCCCGAAAGGAGCAAGAGAGCATTCGGTCACCTCCCTTGGAGGGAAACTCGTGAGCTCTTTGCCTTTCCCGGGTCGGGATGTTCTTTTTTACTACAATCCAAATGTTTCCCGACATGCTAGCATATAAATCAAGGATAAATATGCATGATATAACATGGAAAGTGCATAAAGATTAAAACTTGGAAATAAAACACACATAAAACCCCTTATAACTCCATAAACGCAATGAGAATGTAAAAGTCCTAGCTCCTCTAAGTCGGGAATGGCCATACCTAGTCCCGAGATGCGGGATGGGACCTTCAAGAGTCGGGTTGGACCGTTGATGGGTCGGGTTTGGGCTGTTTTCCGTTGAACAGACCCGAATGGCATCAAACAGACCCGGCTGAAATACTGGACAGACCCGACTGGCACAAGTCGGGTCGGACGTCGCCACGGATGCTCCCAATGGAATTTTGAGGCAAGGTCAGTGGCTCTTGACTCCTAACTGACCCCCGGAGGTGACTGTGGTGGTCGTTTGGTCCCAGAGTTATCGGGTAGACCCGTACAGCCCTGCAAGGATCACGGAAAACAGAGCACGTCTGGAAATTCGGACCCGTCTGGCACCAGTCGGGTCGGACGTCGCTACGGAGGCTCCCGATGGAATTTTTGAGCAAGGCCAACGGCTCCCGACTGCTAACTCACCTCTAGAGGTGGTTGTGGTGGTCGTTTTCCGAAAAGAGTCTCGGATCGACCCGATCTGCAAGAAAACCGCACAAACAGTCAGAAATTCGACCCGACTGGGCAGTCGGGCTGTTTCTTCTTCCTGGGGTTAAACCGACGGGTTTTTCTTGGATTTCTTGACTCCTTGACACCCTAGAGTTATGTGGGGAGGTGTTTGATGGGTTTTGGTAGCTCAAACCGACTTGGAAAGGCTTGAAACCCGGTTTGACATTTTTGACCCGAGAAGGACCAAATCTGTCTAGATTTTGTTCAAGGCTGGTTCTATGGCTTAGAGGCTTCAAACTTAAAATCTAAGCTCAGAAATGGATAGAGGGGGTCGAAAAAATGTGGGATATGAAGTTTGGTAAATTTTGAATTCAAGCCGGGAGGGATTCCGACTTAAGACTTTGCCCGGTTTTGCTTGGTTTTGCTTGCTGGGAATGGCTGAAGCTTGCTGCGGTTTGCTATGAAGTTTGAGAGCTTTTGAAGAGTGAGAAATGCTAGAGAGAGAGTGCTTGAAGGTGTATGATTAAGTTAATGACTTAGAAAGTATATATAGGCTATGCTTAAGTGCAATTAAGTGTGAAAAAGCTTGATTAAGGGCATGCTTATGGGGATCCGAATTTGCTAGGCAAGATAAGGATGAATCTCCTCCATGCATTCTTCATGAAGATGAGCCAAGAAGCATTAATGGCATGGAAGTGAAGTTGGAGTGTAATCTTGGAAGACTTGAAGATATTTTGGTGCAAGTGTGCAAGAGAAGACAAGAGGCAATGGAGAGGACGTCAATGGCAAGGGATGGTTGCCCTTGGGCAACCCGTGGGTCCTACGACCGAAGATGAGAAACCGGGAGAAAGCTCGGGTCTCAATTGGTCGCGCATTCGAAGTTCATGGTTCGAATTGAACGTCGAATTATCGATATGCGCGAGGAAACGGGTTTAATGAGCCCGAGATTGGCATTTTTCATGGAGAAATGCCCCGGAAGCGTATGAGGCTCGAAAGCCGGTTTTGCTCATTGCAGGTGACCAGAGCGAAGTTGTCCGCTTCTGACAACATATCTTGTGTCTACATCTCACGTTGGTCATTTTGACATAAATTGTCAGACAACGTGAACAATTGTCCCTTAAGCCGGTAATGCTAACGTGGGGCTGGAGACGTCCTAAGAGGCCGAAACTGGATTTCTCAGAATGATTTCTGAGTTACTTGGGCACTCCGAAGATTACTGTAATCTCTGTTTGTCGAGATTAGACCTCTAAGGACTTGAAAAGTGTATCTGAGACCTCTAAAGCACTGCTTGGGAGGTCTAGATGAGTCGTATGATTTATTCCGACAATTCCACGTTGAGCCTTGAGAAGGCTAGCATGGTGTAGGGTAGACACCCGGCGTCAAGTTTCCGTAAAAAGGACCTCCGGATATGCATTTCTATTGAAAATGACCATTTCCGCTCCTCGGAGGTTACTCGGGAAACTGAAAAGGGTTTTGCTGTCTGTTTTGCCCAATTGTGAATGTCTGCTAGAGTTTTCAGGGCAATGCGGTATGAACTTCGTTTGCCGTAATTCCATCAGACCATTCTCCGGCTATGCTCTTCCGAAGAGGGGTATGCTTGTTTTGCCGTTCGGAAGTCATTTGAAGTGTCTGTGTGACTTCCAAGAGACAATCTAAAGCATTGTTCATGTTCTGTGTGCTGGTGGGGCTTGGCCGCGTCTGATATTTGGAATTAACTTTTCTCCAGGAAACCGGCATTTTTGGACTTCCACTGAAAAGTTGTCTGTATACAGAAAGTTGTTCTGTATAGAGCAGATGATTTGCAAAATGCCTTTGGGGACACTTTTCATCTATTTGGCATTGAAGTGGATTTTTGGAGTCCAATATTGGCTATCTTTCGACGATCAAGCGAACTATCGAAAAATAGTATTGTCCGTGTGATATACTGAAAATGCCGGTTTTGGACATTGTTGAGCTCTCTAGTCGCTTTGTTGCTGCTTGCTGACCCCTGGGGTCCTTCTGTCAGGTGTATGTGTCATTTGCCCGATTTCGCCGACTTGAGGATGAATAGTGATTTTCTGCTCTGTTGAGTCGTTTCTTTGTATTCTGCTCAAGTCATGTTTTGGATCATTGCTAATAATGTAATTTGGAATGGTGAGCCAAAATGGGGTGCTGACAGCTTGCCCTTCTTTGACTGCTTGCTCGAGTAGAGGATGCAGCCAAAGATTTCAGAAGCACCCCAGTTTGATAGCAATGATCAAGGTGGAATTTCTTATATGGCCCTCTCCTTCTTACTTTGGATATGTGGGATGTTGTACCTAATAAAAAGGAAATATAGTGAGATGCGCACAATAGACATGTAGAGTCCGGAACAGAGTTGAGATAGGCAATTAAAGTCGGGATTGACCCGACGGGGACTGACCCCGGTGCAGAAAGTAAAGTCGGGATTGATCCGAAAGGGATTGACCCCGGTGCAGAAGGGTAAAGTCGGGATACCGAATGAACTGCATGGTTCAAAGGCGCCTACCCAGTGGACTTGCGGGGTGCATGAGCGCTTGCTCGGCGGGTTTGTATGGTGCACTGCGTTCCTGAGAAGGTGCACGCCAATTGAAAGTGCATTGCGGAAATAAAAGGTGCACTGCGTTCCTGAGAAGGTGCACGCCAATTGAAAGTGCATTGCGGAAAGAAAAGGTGCACAAAGTAAATGCAAACGCTGAGGAGTTGCGTGAGGTGTGGAAGGAATCATTGTGATTCCTCCATCCCTGAGATTGCCCGTGTTGCAATCAATGTGGTGGCAAAATGCTTCTTTACTTGCCAACTGATTGCGATGCAACTGAGTGCCTGGAGTACTGCTCTGAAGATTCTCCTCTTGGGTTGAGATTGTCACCCGTCACATGAAGTAGAGATGAATCGATCTTGGGGAGACATCTTCCAAGGAGCGTTGATTTGTCGGAGGCAAGTGTTGATGCTGGGACGAAGTCATTTCACTGAAGCCTTACCTCTGTGGCAGTGATGTGTTTGATTTGCCGAAAGCCGGGCTCGCCGCTAGGTGGTTACCTATTGGGCTACCGGAAATCGGCTTTGCTGCTGAGGAATGATTGTGCTTTGTCGGAGGCCAGCTCCGCTGCTTGGGCGGTCATGCTTTGACCTGCAAGAAGTTTGCCAAAAGTCGGCGTCTTGTATTACGAGACTTGAGCTCTAAGACAGAGCGCCTACGTATCCCGTGGAACTAGGAATCAGAGTCTATCGTAGTTCATGCGATACTTGTGATACCTGTGATCCTGGCATTACTAGTAAATCATAAGAGAAATACTAACAAGTGATGGACACAGGTATGCATGAAAATGTTGTTGCGACACGCAGATCTTCAGTTTTGGGTCACCTGAGCAACCCATGAAGATTTTGCTTTGACAGTGCAAGTGGGTCCCGTTCTCGGAGGCCTAGATACGATGCCTCCAGGGGCTCCCGTTAGCCATGCATGGGCATATCGAGACTTCCCCGACGATGCCCTAGCAATTCTATCGTTTGTTCGACGCGCCCGTTGGCTTTGAACCCTTCTCAATAGGGTACATTAGGGCGGCTGCATTTGCAACCCGCTTGGGGATTTCTGTTCAGATTTGGTCAGACTCGGTCTGACCATTTCCAAAGTGTTATGACTAAACCCCAGAGAGGAATGTCCGAGATTTTGGCTCTGTGGTAGCCTGTTAAAGGGCGGTTGTGACCCGTTTGGAGTTATGCAAAGACAAAGAGGAAAGAGAAAGCTTGGGAAGCACGTTGCCCTAGGCTAAAAGGATACAAGGGTTCACGCCTGCAGCGAGATGTACCCCCATTTTCCTTCGTCCTTCTGTTGTGTAGGTTGTACCGAGCTGCTTGGATGGCATGCTCGGTTTGCCCACTGTGCTTGAGGAGGAATCCTTCGCGCTGGATGGTTGAGCTGTGTTGGAGGGTTGATCGAGGATCATGTTAAAATAGATAACCCTGCCACTTTCCTTGGGGATCCCTTGTCCGCACGATGTGTGAGGAACCAGGGGGTCATTTTTATCCATCTCTCGTTTAACTCTCCTTTTGCTACGGTCACCCACCTCGGGGCCGCACCTCTCAACCTAAAGGGGAAGAGCTCTCCTTTTACCACAACAGCCCCGAAGGGTTTTCGGTCATGCCTCTCTTTTACCCTAACTTTTACTAGGCCGCCCCAAAAGGGGTTTTCGACCTAGCGGGCTCGATTCTTTTATCTCTCGAGTTTGCAAGGACGAAGGGTTCGAAGGATTCAACCTCCGAGTGCATTGTGTTCTGTCTCCGTCGAGAAGTTGTGTCTGCTGCTTCCCCTTTTTTTTTTCCAGGGTTTATTGACTGCTTTTGAATTGGCGGTGTCGGTGCTTTTGGTGAACGTCGGCGTTGCCTTGTTTTGTTCATTGGCGGTTTTTTTCCGCGTCTTTTCTCTATCTCTTCATTGGCGGGTTTTTCCCACTTCTTTTCGCTCTCTTTTTTTTTCCTTGCAGCTGGGGTTTGTTTTGTGCCCCGTGTCTTTGTTTGAAACTCCTCGACTTTGTATCGCCGAGGCCACTTTGGTGTGCTTCGCTTCGTGGAGACTTGTTGTGTGTTGCTAGCCCTATTTTGTGAGGACCGGCTTTCTTGGAAGTTTGACTCCCGTGCACTCGAAAGTTGAACTTCGTGTCTTTTGCCCTTGCAATCTCTTCAGGTGAATTCCCCTATTGTCTAGAAGGAAAATACAAATTTGCCCTAGGGAATCAGTGGCCGGAGTTGTCTTGGTGCTTGTTGTGGAGAAGGCCTGGACTTGACGCAAATGACCAGGAGCGTTCCAACGTCACTTGCTGGAGTGACCCACAATGGCGACCTCAGGGCGAACTTCAACTAGGGAGGCCCAGTGTACGTCGCTTGCCGAGGTTGTGTTGGCGCGAACTTCAACCGGGGATGCCCCAGTGTACGTCACTTGGAAAAGTTGTGCTAGTGCGAACTTCAACCGGGGATGCCCCAGTGTACGTCGCTTGAAAATGCTTATCATGGGTGGATGATGTCCGAGGTGGTCTCGGTGCAAGCGTTGAACGCGAATGCCTTGGTCTTTTATCGTCGATGTGACTCGTGGTGGGCGGTTTGTGCAACTGTCGCCCCTGGCCGTCTCATGTCGTCAATGTCAATTGATTTCGTTGCGTTGAGGGCATAAGGCTCGCTCAGTTGTTTTTGTCTTTAGCTTTGTAGGGGGTACCTCCGTGCCGAGCTCCTTCCCTGTCAAAGTATAAGGGAGGAGGCTCGAGAGGAGTTCTCGGAAAGGTGTGAGCCTGTGCATCACTCTTCGCCTGTGACCGGCTTGTCCCTGTAAAAGATGACAAAGAAGATGGCGTGTTAGGCGACTGTGCGGTGGAGTATGCGGTAAGAAATATGGGGTGGACCCATGGGAAAATCCCTTTTGTCCAGCACGCGACCCATGGGGTGTCGCGTGTGAATGACATTTGTTTCCGGGAAAGTAGTCATCACCACTCTGGAGTGGTTAGACCATGACTGAGGTCACATAAGCATGTTTTCCCTAATTGCGAATAGGCATGTGCAGCCGTCCTAGGGAAGGCTCGGAGAGCCGGGTCCCACGAGGACAGGTGAGTCGAACAGGTCCAACAGAACTGATAGGGCATCTTCGAGACTGTCCTAATGCTCCATTGAAGGATTTGTTCATGTCGGGAGCCCATTTGTGGGAATGCATTTGAATGAAAGCAATAGAGAGTTTAAAGAAAACTGCGCGTGTTGCCCCAGTGTTTAGTCGGTGACCACGACGGAGGTGGATGAGATCCATTCTTTGATCGGAGGCATGACCGTGCTGGTCTGCGATCGAGAGTTGGGTCATGCTCTGTTTGTGGAGCTGTCACTTTCTGTCTTTGCAGTGGAAGGATTAGACTTGCTCCTTGAAGTATCGCTTGGATGAATTTGAATCCAAGTCGATTTTGGATTTCAGATGAGCCTGAAAGCAGTAAATGTGAGGTGTCAAAACCTGAAAGCAGTAAATGCGGGGCCGGAGCCCAAAAGCAGTAAATGCTGGGCCGGGGTCCGAAAGTAGTAAATGTAGGACCGAGGCTTGATGCAAAGCCGAAGCCCAAAAGTGGGGCCGAAGCCCGATGAAGGGTCGGAGCCCGATGTGAGGCCGAAGCCCAATGCAGTAAATGCGGGGCGGGAGCCCGATGCTGGGTCAGAGCTCGATGCGGGGTCGAAGCCCAATGCAGTAAATGCATGCTCGATAAGAAAGTGCAAGAGATGCAAAAGCAAATGTCAATGCTGGGGAACAGCGCAGAGCGCTGCAAGGCGGTGACGCTGATTTGCTTGCGGTATTGCTCTATGGAGCAAGGGTGGGGACTTAGTATTGAAATCCCAAGGAGCTGGATAAGAGATGTTTGTTGTCTCAATTGTGGTCGCTCAGTATTCAGGCTGTCTTCTTGTTGAGAATTCCTGCAATGGGAAAATAAAACAATGAAGGAGCATGAACTGTTCAAGATTTCAATGCAAGAGTGTAGGGAAGCGAACTGGCCTGGTAGGCGTCGTGCGAGCACACCGAGAGACATGGATTGATACGTTGAGCAGGCATGTATGAGTTGGTGTGAACATACTTGGACATGTGTGAGGCACGCTTTATCATTGGTAGAAGTGTGGGGTCACGCGGAGGGATGTGTGTCCAATCACGCGGTGACACTCTCTGTTAGGAAGAAGTTAATGTTGGTTAACTTCGCCTGGGAAGGTTGATCGGCCCTCGGGCCACAGTTCGTCTTGCCGTGGAGGAAGGGTGAAGGCAGCGAGTGGCCTGCCCGCGAAAGTGGGCACGACTCGCCTATCGTGCGGGGTGGGTGGCCGGGCTGGACGGCCTCTGGTCATAGCACGTCTCGCCATGGAGAGGTGAAGACCGCAAGTGGTCTACCCGCGAAGGTTATCACAACTCACATGTCGTACGGGATGGGTGGCCGGGATGGACGGCCTCTGGTGATAGCACGTCTCCCCATGGAGAGGTGAAGACCGCGGGTGGTCTACCCGCGAAGGTCGGCACAACTTGTCTATCGTGCGGAAATGCGTTGTAGCCGCAAGACAATAAATATATCAAATGTATGCAATGCGTGAGTTTTGAAAGCTAATGCTATCGTTCGCATTGATTCAAAGAGTTTAAAATACAATGCAGTTTGGAAAATAAATCCTTAAGTCGATCTTCCATCCCGCTCGAGGCACAAGTGAACATTGCCACGGAAAACACCAATTCCAGGCGAAAGCCTAATGGAGATATCTATCCTAAGATGGGTGGGGACCTCCATGGGTCCTCTTCTTGGACCTCTCCAAGGTAGCGTTCTCACGTGCCAACTCCTGATCGCGTCTCTGTAACTCGGCGCGTGCTTGGGCGAGCTCCCTTTGAAGCTAGCGCTGATCGATGAGTTGCTCATCTTTCTCGGCGACCTCCCAACGAAGGCGGTCCCTCTCGGACCTGAGGCTAGTGAGTTCCGCTTGGACGGCGATGCTCGAAGTTGAAGGTGCCCCATATGGTGTGCTATCCTCAAGTTGTGGAGAGCCGGTGAAATCTTCGTGTACTAACGAACTTCATCGGTAGAAACGGAGGATGTACTCTTCCGTAGCCTGAAAATCCCGTTCATCCTGAGTAGGGTGTTCGGGAAAGTAAGGTAGCTCTGTGACCGCGGTGCGCCATGCGGATAGGACCTGTTGGATATCACTTTAGCAAACTACGGACGTCTGATCCTCCCGCCAGGTGTGTTCGAACCTAGTCCGTGCCATGTCCTCAGGGACTGTCTGCAGGCTACCGAACTGCCTCATTACTCGTGACGGGAAGTAAGTGGTGGACCCCGCATGGCTCAAAAGTGGGATTCTGTTAAAATCATGGCATCTAAGGGCCATGGGTCCGAGTGGCATCCACGCGGCACGCCACTTAAAGCCCTTGGGTGATACTTCACGAAAAATTTTGATCCACTCGGAAACCTTGCGTTTTTCCACGTGCACTAAAGGTAGTAGCCGGGAAATGATCGACTCCGAGTGGTTGAAAAACAGGACTGGGCGCACGAGGCCGAAGGGGCTTGCGTGGCTCTGTAGCCAAATTTGCAAAAGGATTGGGGACCCCCTCAACCTTTGATCAGCTGTTCGCGTAACGCGGTCGAGTGACCAAATGGTCTCAGCCACTAGGGCTACCTCGTACCCGCGGCCTCCGACCACTTGGAGGATGACGTTAGCCAGAGCTGCGTCGATGCGATCGACTGCGCTAGGGAATAAAAGGGTTCCAAAAATAAGGAGCAAAACTGCATGACATAAATTCGCTTGAAAAATGTCCCCTCGAACCTCGCGTGCTTGTGATTCGATAAAGCAGAGAAGTTTCGTGGTTACTATCCCAGTGCCTCCGGAGTATGCAAGTTCGGCATGCAGTTGAGATCTGTGCACCCTGAGTAGGCGCGAGACTAAGACCAATCGAGTAGTACGAAGGTTAGGCTCCACAATGCCGTGGGAAATAGCAGTCCTGCCAATGAGGGTCCGATACTCCTCAATGATAGGCGTAAGCTCTGTACCTTGGATGTTGAAGACTGCATGGGTTGGATCCCAGAACGTCACCGCTGCTCCTAGGAAATTCCAATCTACTCGGCGTGTGGAGAGCATGGGCACATCTCCGACGAAGGAAGTGATATAGTTTCAGTCAATTTGATGCAGGCTGGTCCATATGTGACTAATCTGCTCAAGCGGTGGCGTGATTCTGTCGAGGCACAGAAAGGAAGCCGAGTGCGACATCCCTTACCAAGATGTAAAGAAGATCAGCTTAGGACTCATCAATGCGAATGACACCCTAATTTTGAAAATTGTATGATGCATGAGTTCGAAAAATAAATGCCCATGGCTTAATAAAAATTACAAGTTACATGTACACCGCTCTTGAAATGGAAAAGACTCAAGTGGCTCGCAGGCCGACTCGATAGACTGTTGCCGGAGTCGGGTAGAAGGCTTGCATAGAAGCATAGCACGATGCATGGTTCAGTGCTACAGGGACCGTGCTACCTAGGGATGGGGGCCCCCTACTCAAGGGTGTCAATTCCTTGAAATCGGGCGGGATTCTTTTCAAGGCCTAAACGACAGTCGAACTGTGCGCCGTACCCCTACTTCGAACCCCTATCTAACCTGGGTTGCCTAAAATCGATCGTGGCATGCGACCCATAGGTACCTAGTGCTAGCGTGATATGCAATGCAAGTGCTTTTAAATAAAAGTGCGTAAAGTAGATAAGCGGGAAATGTACTGAAAGCGGTAAATAAACATGCAAACAAAGCAAACGGGTCGAGCCTGAACCCACTAAGTATTTCCCCAGTGGAGTCGCCAAGCTGTACAGACCCGAATGTGGACTCTCGTCGGGGCTCGCATTGCGCGCTTTTGGATCGCGCGGCTTGGGAGTGTCCACCTTCCCGTGGGGACGCGTGACGGACACGCGTGAGAGAAGGAGTCGCCACTTATCATTTTACGACCCGAAGGTGGAGGGCGGATAAGTTACCCGGGGTCTAGGGGTATGGAACACCTAGTTTGTTGTTAAGGCATTGATCTACGCGGAACCGGAAAATCCGTGTTCGGGGGTTCATGTTACGTGCGGGCCTGTATCCGGCACGCCCTTTCGGTACTCTGGTTTGCTAGGCTTGCATGTTTTATGATTTACCGCATGAATTAAGCTGCACTCAGTTCGCACGTTTTGACACCGGAGATTCGGTGAACCAAACGATGTCGATTGAGAAGCCTAGGGAGAAGTAAACCCGTATGTCGGGGAGTTGGTTCACAATCTTGCGTTACAGTTCATCGAACCATGGAGGTTGAATCCCTGCGTGAACCAGAACCGCGAGTTCTTGGATTTACTTGTATCTGGGCAAGCATTAGACCGATTCGATTAATTCGACTCTCGGACCGTTCACTCACCGACTGGAATTCTTACAGAATAAATGTACAAAATAAAATCCTTACAATGCTCTCGAAAACAATAAATACAAATTACAAAAGGGTCGAATTCCAGTCGTTTCGCGTTCGGTTATTATTCCACTCTAACTCACCGTGAGTTTAGGGAAAAGACCGAAGAACTGAAATTCAATGGACGCTCTCACTGAATAGGGCGTTGGACCCTGTGAGTGTTGATTAGGGTGTTGAACCCTGTACTCGATGATTAGGGCGTTGAACCCTAATATTATTCGGCCTAGGGATCAAGCTCGACCCGCATGGCAAACAGGTGCGGAAAGATAACACGCAGCAGGTAGATAACAGACAAGGTGTTTGTTATTATCGAGTGTACGTGTTTTAACAAGTTGTTAATCCGGGGTATTTTGGCATGCAAATCCTACCCTAGACAAACAAGCACGTGCCAACGTTTTAGCATTCGGCTTCGTTTTGAGAACTTGACAAAGAGAGTCAAATCTCGTGTGTGTGGATTGCTTTTACAGTTGTTCTGTATTGTGACACTGAATTTCCACTGAATTAGCCAAACTCGTGTTTTGACTCTAGATTTGGAATCTAGAATTCCTCCTAACCATTATCTAGTGTTTGGTTAGGTCGAGTGAAAGGTTAATCAGCATTTTGCATGTTTTCTGACAGAGATAACCGTTCTAGTTACCCGAGTCTATGTTAGGATGACAGACTCTCATCAGTTAGATAAGAAAGGCTATGCAGATGAACCTGCACCTGAAAAGGTAGCCCATTCTTATCCCATACTGTAGTGTTTCTGTCATGCTAACCCTAAGGGTGTCGCTGAATTGTGAAAAGACGATTTTGCCCTTTATTTGAAAATTGTTTTCAGAAAAGGGGAAATATCGCAGTGCGGGCCACCTTGGCCTGTAGCCGGTGTCGACCAATTCCCTGGGTCGTCCAGGGTTGTGCAAGAACCCCGAAAAAGCCAAAGAACCGGTCGATCTGCCCGGAAGTGATCTAGAAAGATCTTCTGTATCCTGACCTGAGTTACTTGGAATCAGGTAAAAATTCAAGTTGAGACACAGAAGCTCTTTTCAGACGTCCATGCTACATCGGACCGCGCGTTTCGGGTTTTGAAATTGATAAGTTTAAAAAGGGCACCAACGTCATTTGACAACTCATCGACACGAGTTATCAGTTAATGACCAATTCGTGCAAAATTGTTTAAATTGAATGAATTAACCGTGTGAACGTCCCGATTAACCCATTCGTAGAATTAATGCTTAAGGGTTGTGCCGAATGCATTAATTATGAAAACGATTCATGACTCGGCGACCGAGACGATTCCATAAGAATCGAGGATAATTTGGTCCAATGACCGAAACTACCCTCGTAACCGAATGGACCCGAATGAGTTATCGATACTCGAATCCATGCATGCTTTGTTTTGGAAAAACATTTCATGTGAGATTGCGACAATAATGGAAATTGCAAATTACACGAAAGCCGAGAACGGACTCAAAACGGGAAGAGGAAGCCTCATGCAACCCGTACGAGTCTAAGAGGCTTTCGGTTACTTCTCCTTGGAGATAACCGAGAGGTCCCATGGCCCGAATGGGGTTCCACGAGGTTTCTCCGTCTCGTTTCGAATCATTTCTCGCATGCTTAAATGTCAAACATGATAAATGACACGATTAAACGAAAGTCGGTATTGCCATGATTTGAATAACGCATTCGAACATGCAAACATGCACAAACAAGTTATTTAAGGAATCGATAAAACAAGTCCGACTTCATGCACGTGGGAAAATACGATGGAACTCGGGAATCGAACTTGGATTGGGTCAAGAAGATCGTTCCTTGCCCGAAAGGAGCAAGAGAGCATTCGGTCACCTCCCTTGGAGGGAAACTCGTGAGCTCTTTGCCTTTCCTGGGTCGGGATGTTCTTTTTTACTACAATCCAAATGTTTCCCGACACGCTAGCATATAAATCAAGGATAAATATGCATGATATAACATGGAAAGTGCATAAAGATTAAAACTTGGAAATAAAACATACATAAAACCCCTTATAACTCCATAAACGCAATGAGAATGTAAAAGTCCTAGCTCCTCTAAGTCGGGAATGGCCATACCTAGTCCCGAGATGCGGGATGGGACCTTCAAGAGTCGGGTTGGACCGTTGATGGGTCGGGTTTGGGCTGTTTTCCGTTGAACAGACCCGAATGGCATCAAACAGACCCGGCTGAAATACTGGACAGACCCGACTGGCACAAGTCGGGTCGGACGTCGCCACGGAGGCTCCCGATGGAATTTTGAGGCAAGGTCAGTGGCTCCAGACTCCTAACTGACCCCCGGAGGTGACTGTGGTGGTCGTTTGGTCCCAGAGTTATCGGGTCGACCCGTACAACCCTGCAAAGATCACGGAAAACAGAGCACGTCTGGAAATTCGGACCCGTCTGGCACCAGTCGGGTCGGACGTCGCCACGGAGGCTCCCGATGGAATTTTGAGGCAAGGTCAGCAGCTCCTGACTCCTAACTGACCCCCGGAGGTGACTGTGGTGGTCGTTTGGTCCCAGAGTTATCGGGTAGACCCGTACAGCCCTGCAAGGATCACGGAAAACAGAGCACGTCTGGAAATTCGGACCCGTCTGGCACCAGTCGGGTCGGACGTCGCTACGGAGGCTCCCGATGGAATTTTTGAGCAAGGCCAACGGCTCCCGACTGCTAACTCACCTCTGGAGGTGGCTGTGGTGGTCGTTTTCCGAAAAGAGTCTCGGATCGACCCGATCTGCAAGAAAACCGCACAAACAGTCAGAAATTTCGACCTGACTGGGCAGTCGGGCTGTTTCTTCTTCCTGGGGTTAAACCGACGGGTTTTTCTTGGATTGCTTGACTCCTTGACACCCTAGGGTTATGTGGGGAGGTGTTTGATGGGTTTTGGTAGCTCAAACCGACTTGGAAAGGCTTGAAACCCGGTTTGACATTTTTGACCCGAGAAGGACCAAATCTGTCTAGATTTTGTTCAAGGCTGGTTCTATGGCTTAGAGGCTTCAAACTTAAAATCTAAGCTCAGAAATGGATAGAGGGGGTCGAAAACATGTGGGATATGAAGTTTGGTAAAGTTTGGATTCAAGCCGGGAGGGATTCCGACTTAAGACTTTGCCCGGTTTTGCTTGGTTTTGCTTGCTGGGAATGGCTGAAGCTTGCTGCGGTTTGCTATGAAGTTTGAGAGCTTTTGAAGAGTGAGAAATGCTAGAGAGAGAGTGCTTGAAGGTGTATGATTAAGTTAATGACTTAGAAAGTATATATAGGCTATGCTTAAGTGCAATTAAGTGTGAAAAAGCTTGATTAAGGGCATGCTTATGGGGATCCGAATTTGCTAGGCAAGATAAGGATGAATCTCCTCCATGCATTCTTCATGAAGATGAGCCAAGAAGCATTAATGACATGGAAGTGAAGTTGGAGTGTAATCTTGGAAGACTTGAAGATATTTTGGTGCAAGTGTGCATGAGAAGACAAGAGGCAATGGAGAGGGCGGCAATGGCAAGGGATGGTTGCCCTTGGGCAACCCGTGGGTCCTACGGCCGAAGATGAGAAACCGAGAGAAAGCTCGGGTCTCAATTGGTCGCGCATTCGAAGTTCATGGTTCGAATTGAACGTCGAATTATCGATATGCGCGAGGAAACGGGTTTAATTAGCCCGAGATTGGCATTTTTCATGGAGAAATGCCCCGGAAGCGTATGAGGCTCGAAAGCCGGTTTTGCTCATTGCAGGTGACCAGAGCGAAGTTGTCCGCTTCTGACAGCATATCTTGTGTCTGCATCTCACATTGGTCATTTTGACATAAATTGTCAGACAACGTGAACAATTGTCCCTTAAGCTGGTAATGCTAACGTGGGGCTGGAGACGTCCTAGGAGGCCGAAACTGGATTTCTCAGAATGATTTCTGAGTTGCTTGGGCACTCCGAAGATTACTGTAATCTCTATTTGTCGAGATTAGACCTCCAAGGACTTGAAAAGTGTATCTGAGACCTCTAAAGCACTGCTTGGGAGGTCTAGATGAGTCGTATGATTTATTCCGACAATTCCACGTTGAGCCTTGAGAAGGCTAGCATGGTGTAGGGTAAACACCCGGCGTCAAGTTTCCGTAAAAAGGACCTCCGGATATGCATTTCTATTGAAAATGACCATTTCCGCTCCTCGGAGGTTACTCGGGAAACTGAAAAGGGTTTTGCTGTCTGTTTTGCCCAATTGTGAATGTCTGCTAGAGTTTTCAGGGCAATGCGGTATGAACTTCGTTTGCCGTAATTCCATCAGACCATTCTCCGGCTATGCTCTTCCGAAGAGGGGTATGCTTGTTTTGCCGTTCGGAAGTCATTTGAAGTGTCTGTGTGACTTCCAAGAGACAATCTGAAGCATTGTTCATGTTCTGTGTGCTGGTGGGGCATGGCCGCGTTTGATATTTGAAATTAACTTTTCTCCAGGAAACCGGCATTTTTGGACTTCCACTGAAAAGTTGTCTGTATACAGAAAGTTGTTCTGTATAGAGCAGATGATTTGCAAAATGCCTTTGGGGACACTTTTCATCTATTTGGCATTGAAGTGGATTTTTGGAGTCCAATATTGGCTATCTTACGACGATCAAGCGAACATCAGAAAATAGTACCGTCCGTGTGATATACTGAAAATGCCGATTTTGGACATTGTTGAGCTCTCTGGTCACTTTGTTGCTGCTTGCTGACCCCTGGGGTCCTTCTGTCAGGTGTATGTGTCATTTGTCCGATTTCGCCGACTTGAGGATGAATAGTGATTTTCTGCTCTGTTGAATCGTTTCTTTGTATTTTGCTCAAGTCATGTTTTGGATCATTGCTGATAATGTAATTTGGAATGGTGAGCCAAAATGGGGTGCTGACAGCACTGCTCGAGGGGTCTAGATGAGTTGTGTGATTCATTCCGACGATTTCACATTGAGCCTTGAGAAGGCTAGCATTGTGTAATGTAAGCATCCGGCGTCAAGTTTCCCCAAAGAGGACCTCCGGATATGGATCTTCACTGAAAATGGCCGTTTGTGCTCCTCGGAGGTTACTCGGGAAACTGTGAAGGGTTTTGCTGTCTGTTTTGCCCAATTGCGAATGTCCGCTGGAGTTTTCAGGGCAATGTGGTGTGAACTTTGTTTGCCGTCATTCCATCAGACTAGTCTCCGGTTATGCTCTTCCGAAGAGGGGTATGCCCGTTTTGTCGCTCGGAAGTCATTCAGGGTGTCTGTAAAGACAATATGAAGCACTACTCGTGCTCTGTATGATTGTGGGGCATGGCCGCATCTGATATTTGGAATTAACTTTTCTCCGAAAAGCCCGCATTTTTGGACTTCCACTGAAAAGTCGTCTGTATACAGAAAGTTGTTCTGTATAGAGCAGATGATTTGCAAAATGCCTTTGGGGACGCTTTCCATCTGTTTGGCATTGGAGTGGATTTTTGAAGTCCAATATTGGCTATCTTTCGATGATCGAGCGAACTATCGGAAAATAGGCCTGTTCGTGTGAACTCTGAAAATGCCGGTTTCGGACATTGTTGAGCTCTCTAGTCGCTCTGTTGCTTCTTGATGACCCCTAGAGTCCTTCTGTCATATGCATGTGTCATTTGCCTGATTTCGCCAACTTGAGGATGAATAGTGATTTCTTGCTCTGCTGAGCCGTTTTCTGTATTCTGCTCAAGTCGTGGCTTGGATCATTGCTAATAATGTAATCTGAATGAGTGAGCCAAAATGGGGTGCTGACAGCCTAGGCCCCCCCTTTGAGGGTTTTAGACCTAGCGAGGAAATGATTTATGCTCTCCTTTTGCCATGACTCCCCTTTGCGGGATTTTAAGCCGCGCCCCTCGTTCCCTGACTTTTGCCTAGGCCGCTTCGGGGAGGTTTTCGACCTAGTGGGGAAATTATTCTTCTTTTCTCTCAGGAAGGTTTCGTGGTGAAGAGAATGACGAGAGTCTGTATACGTATAGATGAATGAAAAAGGTGCTATAAAAGAAAAGGACACGAGGCCCGGCAATTGAAATACAAACATGGGTGGTCATGGATAATATTTCTTGATGGCATCAACGTTGACCGGGAGCGCATTTTCAGTCCCGTCCATGTCGCTTAAAATGACGGCTCCCCTGGAGAAGGTCTCCTTGACAACAAAGGGTCCGTCATATTTGTACGAGAACTTTCCCCGGGAGTCCGGTGTGACGTGTAGGACCTTCCTCAAAACGAGGTAACCGGGGCTAAATTCGCGGTGACGGACTCTTGCGTTGAATGCTCGAGCCATTCTTTGCTGGTAGCACTATCCATGGCATAGCGCTTTCAGTCTCTTTTCATCAATGAAGTTTAACTGTTCGTAACGCTGTTTTGCCCATTCTGCTTCTTCAAGTTCGGTTTCGGCAAGGATCCTCATGGAAGGGATTTCAACCTCAATCGGGAGGACTGCTTCCATGCCATAAACCACGGAGTATGGAGTTGCCCCCGTGGAGGTCCGGATTGACGTTCGGTATGCTAAGAGAGCGCAAGGGAGCATTTCGTGCCAGTCCTTGTAATTCACTGTCATTTTCTCAATGATCTTCTTGATGTTCTTGTTCGCAGCTTCCACCACACCGTTCATTTGCGAATAGTATGGAGTGGAATTGCGATGTTGAATCTTGAATTGGGCACAGAGCTCGTCGATGACTTTGTTGTTCAAGTTCTTGGCATTATCCGTGATGATCGTCGCCGGGACCCCATACCGGGCAATGACATCGCGTCTGAGAAAACGGGCCACGGCTTTTGCGGTGACCGACGCGAGAGTGACAGCCTCGATCCATTTGGTGAAGTAATCAATTGCCACCAAGATGAACATGCTAGTTTCACAGGATCTACGGAAGCGAAAAAGGAACAGAAATTCAAAATTTCCTACCCGTGAAACTAATTCCAAGACCTACTAGAAGAATAAGAGTAAATAAAAGCGTACCTGGAATATTTAAAATTGTCGACCGAGCGTCCCATGCGTGACGCCTCTACTGGTATCCACACCGACTTTGTCGACGAGTCTTCGAGATCGGCGGTGCTAGCGGCCAATACTCAAAAGAAATACCGGTGCAACACCCGAAATTTTAGATTAATAAAATTAATTCAAGTTGAACAATTCAACTTGAATTTTTCAATATATATTATGTACACACGTATGCATACATCAATATATCTCACACTTATATTTATATCTATAGCACACGTATATATAGGCATTAGGGGAAAGACTTTCAACTCACAGGAACGGTGTGGGATCAAAATCAATCAAAAGTCCCAATTGTATATATATATATATATATACACTTATATGCATGCTGCCGTATGTATATGTATATATATATATCCATGTTTATTATCTTTTTGTGGGCTATTTAATTTAATAAATCGAGTCTAATTAATCTAATAAATCGGGTCTAATTAATCGGTAGATTTAATCTCATTAAATATCCGATTAATCGGTCGCACCATAAATCATCTAATCTATATTAGACGATTTTATTTGTTTCAAAATATCTCGTCAATTTAGTCGTAGTGTGTGACCCTGTAGGTTCCCAATTACGTTGACAGTAATATCAAAATTTCTATTTCCATATTACAAACAGTGAGCGGCATCTAGCAATGCATCACTATTACTCAAGTAATCGGAAAGTCAATTTCTGGACGAACCTTGTGACCTACGCTACCGTGTAATATAATCCATTGTCCTCTATATCTCTATTGAGCCCAAGGCATGGTCGATGACATCCTTGTATGGCTCAATATCTCTTTTTCTTGGTTTACCAAGTAAGTCTATCAGAACAAATGAGCTCGATATCATTATATCGACTCATTTGGGTATGCATACACTTTTAGACTTAACCACCAAGTGGCCGTGAGATATCGCTCCCGTTTCGTAGGAGGGACAAATCCTATCTTGGTCACTCACATTCTTTTCCATGCTTTGTGGCATACCCAATAACTATCTTTATAACCAGCCTGTTACGGTGGCGTTTGACAGTATCAAAGTATATGACATTACATGTAGGAATCTATGGTGACCTCAAGTCAAAGGACCATTACACTATAGTCACTTTGAGATATGCTAATGACAGTCATGTAACAACCCATGTAGCAATCTCATGGCAGGTCAGTCCAATACACATTACTCTTAATGTATACATGTGGTGTGATTCGATATCTCCATATCCATGACCTATAAGACTTGGTCATCAATCAACACCCACACTAGTCTAACCGTATTATCGTTGTCCTAATTAACGATAATACTTTGACTATGGACATTTAGGAATAATGTTCGGTAATTATAGGATCTCACAATCAAGTCACACTTGATGCCTATTGAACATACTATTCCAAGGACATTATTGTGTAAAATCATATTTAGCGCAATCTACACAATAACAGAAATACCTCGTTTTATAATGAAATAGATATCATATTACAGAACTGATTATAGATTGCCTCTAGGGCATACACCAATTCCTAACAATCTCCCACTTGCACTAGAGCCAATCTGGCATCTGTCTAATGCCAATAGATCTAGTGTGAGCCTCGTGCTTCCGCTGCACAAGAGGCTTCGTAAGTGGATCTGCGAGATTCTCATCTGTTGGTATTCTGCATATCTTCACATCTCCTCTGTCGATAATCTCGCGAATGAGATGGAAGCGCCTGAGTATATGTTTGGATCGCTGGTGAGACCTGGGTTCCTTAGCTTGCGCAATGGCTCCATTGTTGTCACAATAGAGATCCACTGGGTCTACGATGCTAGGAACCACAGCAAGTTTTGTCACGAACTTCTTGATCCAAACGGCCTCTTTTGCAACGTTAGAGGCAACAATATACTCGGCCTCTGTGGTAGAGTCGGCTACTGTCTCCTGTTTGGAACTCTTCCAACTCACAGCACCTCCATTCAGGCAGAACATATACCCTGACTGCGATCTACTATCGTCCTTATCGGTCTGGAAGCTAGCATCGGTGTAACCTCTTACAACGAGCTCTTCTTCGCCTCCATATACCAAGAACATCTCCTTAGTCCTTCGTAAGTACTTAAGGATGTTCTTTACTGCGATCCAGTGTCTCTCACCAGGATCTGATTGGTATCGACTCGTCATACTCAAGGCATATGAGACATCAGATCGAGTGCATAACATAGCATACATGATGGATCCAATAGCCGATGCATATGGAATCCTATTCATGCGGTCCCTCTCCTCTCGAGTAGAAGAACTCTGAGCCTTCGAAAGGCTTATGCCATGTAACATAGGCAGTGACCCTTTCTTAGAATCCTGCATGCTAAAGCGCCGAAGCACTTTATCTATGTATGCACTCTGACTTAAGCCAAGTAGTCTCCTGGATCTATCTCTATAGATCCTGATACCTAGCACGTAGGTAGCTTCGCCTAAGTCCTTCATAGAGAAACACCTTCCCAACCAAGTCTTCACAGACTGTAGGGAAGGAATGTCATTCCCGATTAGAAGTATGTCATCTACATACAACACCAGGAAGATCACTATGCTCCCACTAACCTTCTTGTAAACACAGGGTTCATCTTCATTCTTGATGAAACCAAACTCTTTGATTGCATCATCAAAACGAAGATTCCAGCTCCTAGAAGCTTGCTTCAGCCCATAAATAGACCGTTGTAGCTTACAAACTTTTCCGGCGCTATGTGGATCGACAAAACCCTCAGGTTGTGTCATATACACATCCTCGAGGAGCTTCCCGTTCAGGAAAGCAGTTTTGACATCCATTTGCCAGATCTCATAATCATAATAAGCTGCAATTGCAAGAAAGATCCTTATGGATTTAAGCATAGCCACCGGGAAAAAAGTTTCGTCATAGTCAACACCATGAACTTGTCTGAAACCTTTTGCCATAAGTCGGCCCTTAAAAGTAATCACATTACCGTCCATATCAGTCTTCTTCTTGAAGACCCACTTACACCCAATGGATTTTGCCCATTCAGGTGGATCAACCAAAGTCCATACTTGGTTAGTGTACATGGACTCAATCTCAGATCTCATGGCCTCCAGCCATTTCTCAGAGTCAGGGCCTATTACGGCTTCCGCATAGGTTGTAGGCTGATCATTATCTATGAGCAATACGTCATTGTCTTGAGTCACGAGAAATTCATATCTCTCGGGCTCATGACGTATCCTACTAGACCTACGAGGCTCCTGTGTCACCTGTGTAGAAGATTGTGCCACAACAACTTGTGGTACTTGTTCTGCAACATCGCCCGTCGATTGGTCAATGTCATTTTGTGGTAGAACTTCCCCAAGTTCTAATTTCCTCCCACTAGTTCCTTTGGAGAGAAACTCTTTCTCAAGGAATATCGCAGTTCGAGCGACAAACACTTTGCCCTCGATGGGATTATAGAAATAGTATCCTCGAGTTTCCTTAGGATACCCCACAAAGTAACATTTGTCCGATTTAGGGCCAAGCTTATCCGAAGACAATCTCTTCACATAAGCTTCGCAACCCCATATTTTTAGAAAAGACATCTTAGGATGCTTCCCATACCACATCTCATATGGTGTCCTTTCAACTGATTTCGACGGAGCATTGTTTAATATGAGAGCAGCTGTCTGTAGAGCATATCCCCAGAAGGAGTCAGGTAAGTTTGCATGACTCATCAAAGATCGAACCATATCTAATAAAGTTCGATTCCTCCTCTCAGCTACACCATTCCACTGTGGTGTTCCAGGTGGAGTTAGTTGAGATAAAATCCCACACTGTTTAAGATAGTCAGCGAACTCATAGCTCAAATATTCACCTCCTCGATCTGATCGAAGAACTTTAATGCTCTTACCCAACTGATTCTCCACTTCATTCTTAAATTCCTTGAACTTTTCAAAGGATTCAGATTTGTGTTTCATCAAATACACATATCCAAATCTACTGAAATCATCAGTAAATGTAATGAAGTAGAGATACCCACCTCTAGCAAGCTTGTTCACTGGTCCACATACATCGGTATGTATGAGAGCCAGAAGATCACTAGCTCGCTCACCCTTTCCGGTAAAAGGGGCCTTAGTCATTTTCCCCATTAAGCAAGGTTCGCATGTCTCGATCGATTCTAAATCAAATGAGTCCAGTAATCCATCTTTATGGAGTCTAGAGATGCGATTCTCGCTAATATGGCCTAACGACAATGCCAGAGGTAAGTCGGGTTCGAATCATTAGATTTGAGCCGTTTGGTTTCCACATTATAAATAGGCGTATCTAGATCAAGAACATACAGACCATTACTTAAATGTGCACTGCCATAATATACATCATTCATGTACATAGAACAACACTTGTTCTTGATAGTGAAACAAAATCCCTTCTTGTCCAAACAAGAAACAGATATTATGTTTCTACTAATAGCAGGTACATAATAACAGTCGTTAAGATCTAATACTAGCCCAGTAGGCAAAACTAGGTGATAAGTCCCTACAGTTAATGTAGCAACTCTTGCTCCATTTCCAACTCGTAGGTCCACCTCGCCCTTTGCCAACGATCTACTGTCCTTTAGGTTCTGCATATTTCCACAAATATGAGCACCACACCCGGTATCTAATACTCAAGATGTAGAAGTAGTAGATACATTGATCTCTATAACATGGATACCTGAAGTGGAAGTCTCACTTCCCTTCTTCTTCTTCAACTCCTCCAGGTATACCTTACAATTCCGCTTCCAATGTCCAGTGTTGCCACAATGGAAGTAGTAATCATTCTTCGCCACCTTGGCTTTAGGTTTCAACGCACCCAAGTCATACTTGGATGCACCTTTAGCCTTCTTGCCTTTACTCTTGCCCTTGCCATTTCTTTTGGTCCCCTGGACCATTAGAACGGACATCCCCTTGCTGATATCATGCTCAGCTGTTCTCAACATGTTAAGCAGTTCAGGCAATGGTTTATTGTAGTCATTCATATTATAGCTCATGATGAACTGACTATAACTGCTGGGCAGCGACTGTATGACTAAATCTATGGCCAACTCTTGACCCAGAGGAAATCCCAGTCTTCCCAGAGTCTCGACGTACCCAATCATCTTGAGTACATGAAGACTCACCGGGCTACCCTCAGTCAACCTTGCCTGAAAAAGTGCTTTAGAGATCTCGAATCTCACATGTCGGGCCTGCTCTTGATAGAGCTGCCTGAGATGCACGATCATATCGTACGCCTTCATGTTCTCGTGTTGCTTCTGAAGTTCCGAGTCCATGGTGACTAACATGAGACATCCGACGTTTACGGCATCATCATGATGCTTACTATAAGCATCTTTCTCAGCTTGGGGGGCATCGTCAGGTGGTGGCGCAAGAAGAGGTTGCTCTAAGACATATAGCTTCTTTTCTTGGGTGAGAACAATTCTCAAGTTTCGATACCAACCAAGGAAATTATTCCCTGACAGTTTGTCCTTATCAAGGACGGATCGCAAACAGAAAATACTAGAAGTGCTCCCTGCCATGGTAACTACCACAAAAATATGCAAAATAAGTATTATGACACTACAATATTTAATGAGGGCTTTATTAAATATTGCTCCCACTATTTATATCAAATCAATGACCCTGAACATTGATTCAGAGAATATCATTCTCATAGTAGTTCAAGATCCATATCTCACCAAGCTCTGAGTCAGCGAGGGCTGATTCACCCAAAACTGGCTATTTAGGTAGGGAACTAACTTTCCCAATTGCATCACATGCAACTCTTGATTAGTTGGGTGAATAACTCCTTATTCAAATCTATCTTATAGATCGATGCCCAACTACATGCCTCTGAACTCCTAATCCTATTAGGCTTGCTCGGTTAAGTCCGACCCACTGGTAAATACCACGTCTTACTAGGATAGATGATGGCATCCTGCGAGGGCAAGGTCTACACACTCATCGATCTTGGTATTGACGATCGTTACACGGTGGAAGGACATGGACTTAATATTTTGAGGGATTTTATTAACATTTAATCGATCTCACCATACACTATTATGTAACCATTACATAATAGTCCACACGTATAACTATTATACTAACACAACTAGGACATTGTCCATGTCTAACAGTCATGCACCGCAAATATCAAACATAATCACACCAGTACCAAGCATAAAATCATATTTTATGCTATTATCTACTCAGATTCTAACTAGCTAGGCTCTGATACCAATTGCTAGTTTCACAGGATCTACGGAAGCGAAAAAGGAACATAAATTCAAAATTTCCTACCCGTGAAACTAATTCCAAGACCTACTAGAAGAATAAGAGTAAATAAAAGCGTACCTGGAATATTTAAAATTGTTGACCGAGCGTCCCACGCGTGACGCCTCTACTGGTATCCACACCGACTTTGTCGACGAGTCTTCGAGATCGGCGGTGCTAGCGGCCAATACTCAAAAGAAACACCGGTGCAACACCCGAAATTTTAGATTAATAAAATTAATTCAAGTTAAACAATTCAACTTGAATTTTTCAATATATATTATGTACACACGTATGCATACATCAATATATCTCACACTTATATTTATATCTATAGCACACATATATATAGGCATTAGGGGAAAGACTTTCAACTCACAGGAACGGTGTTGGATCAAAATCAATCAAAAGTCCCAATTATATATATATATATATACACTTATATGCATGCTGCCGTATGTATATGTATATATATATCCATGTTTATTATCTTTTTATGGGCTATTTAATTTAATAAATCGAGTCTAATTAATCTAATAAATCGGGTCTAATTAATCGGTAGATTTAATCTCATTAAATATCCGATTAATCGGTCACACCATAAATCATCTAATCTATATTAGACGATTTTATTTGTTTCAAAATATCTCGTCAATTTAGTCGTAGTGTGTGACCCTGTAGGTTCCCAATTACGTTGACAGTAATATCGAAATTTCTATTTCAATATTATAAACAGTGAGCGGCATCTAGCAATGCATCACTATTACTCAAGTAATCGGAAAGTCAATTTCTGGACGAACCTTGTGACCTACGCTACCGTGTAATATAATCCATTGTCCTCTATATCTCTATTGAGCCCAAGGCATGGTCGATGACATCCTTGTATGGCTCAATATCTCTTTTTCTTGGTTTACCAAGTAAGTCTATCAGAACAAATGAGCTCGATATCGTTATATCGACTCATTTGGGTATGCATACACTTTTAGACTTAACCACCAAGTGGCCGTGAGATATCGCTCCCGTTTCATAGGAGGGACAAATCCTATCTTGGTCACTCACATTCTTTTCCATGCTTTGTGGCATACCCAATAACTATCTTTATAACCAGCCTGTTACGGTGGCGTTTGACAGTATCAAAGTATATGACATTACATGTAGGAATCTATGGTGACCTCAAGTCAAAGGACCATTACACTATAGTCACTTTGAGATATGCTAATGACAGTCACGTAACAACCCATGTAGCAATCTCATGGCGGGTCAGTCCAATACACATTACTCTTAATGTATACATGTGGTGTGATTCGATATCTCCATATCCATGACCTGTAGGACTTGGTCATCAATCAACACCCACACTAGTCTAACCGTATTATCGTTGTCCTAATTAACGATAATACTTTGACTATGAACATTTAGGAATAATGTTCGGTAATTAGAGGATCTCACAATCAAGTCACACTTGATGCCTATTGAACATACTATTCCAAGGACATTATTGTGTAAAATCATATTTAGCGCAATCTACACAATAACAGAAATGCCTCGTTTTATAATGAAATAGATATCATATTACAGAACTGATTATAGATTGCCTCTAGGGCATACACCAATTCCTAACAGAACATATGTCCGTTAGACGCTTTGGGGTTGATCGGGCCAATCACATCCATTCCCCACATTGAAAAAGGCCACGATGCCGTCATGGGGCGTAGCTCATGGGGTGGCGCTTTGATCTGATCGGCGTAAACCTGACATCGGTGGCAATGCCTGACATGCTTCACACAATCAGTCTCCATGGTGGACCCATAGTAGCCTAAGCGCATAATCTTCTTAGCGAGCATGAGACCATTCATATGGGGTCCACAATTTCCCAAGTGCATTTCCTCCATAAGACGTCGTGATTCGTGTTCATCGATGCACCGGAGGAGCGTAGAGTCAAAGGACCGGCGGTAAAGTATCTCACCGCTCAGAAAATAGTGTATCGCGAGGCGTCTGAGCGTCTTTCGATCGCGGCGATCGGCGAATGGAGGGTATTGGCCGGTTCGTAAGAAGTTCTTAATGTCTTTGTACCACGGCTTTGCCTCGGATGCTTCGATTACGTTGCAGTGTGCCGGTCCTTTGGCTATCTCAATCTCGAGGGGCTCGATCAGGTTTTCCCTCGTGATGCTGACCATGGAGGCAAGCGTTGCAAGCGCATTTGCGAACTGATTTTTCATGCGTGGGGTATAGGTGAACGAGATGTCTTCGAAGTTCTCCGTTAACCTCTCGAGGTACTCGTGGTATGGCACTAACTTCGCATCTTTTGTCTTCCACTGCCCCAATGTTTGGAAGATTGTGAGCATAGAGTCGCCGAATACTTCTAGCTCTTTTACCTTGAAGTCGATTGCCGCTTGTAGGCCGAGGATGCATGCCTCGTATTCGGCCACGTTATTGGTGCATGGGAAGTCGATCTTTGCCGTCACCGGGTAATAGCGTCCGTTCGGGGATATTAGCACTGCGTCGATGCCGGACCCCGTAGAGTTGACGGCACCGTCAAAATACATCTTGTATTCCGGCTTCTCCTTCTCATTATCTACTTGAAGAATCCCCTCATACGGGAAGTTGGGATTGATCGATGTACTGTCCTCAATTGGGAATTTTGCCAGATGATCTGCGATCGCCTGCCCTTTAACCGAGGTACGGGAAACGTACTCAATGTCGTATTCCGTTAACTAACAACGCCACTTGGCGATGTTCCACATGGAGGATGGGCTATCAAGCAAATACTTCAGGGGATCCGTCTTTGACAGCAAGCGAATCGTATGATAAAGAGTGTATTGTGGGAGTCTTTGCATGACCCACACCAATGCACAGCACATCTTCTCGATTTCTGGATAATTGGACTCTCCGTCGATGAACTTTTTGCTCAGATAGTAGATTGCGTGCTCCGTGTGTGTGGATTCCTCCTCCTGCCCTAACATGCACCCTAATGATTGTCGGCGTACCGTTAGGTAAAGTCCGAGGGGGCGGCCTGGTGTAGGCGGAACCAATACAAGCGGTTGAACTAGATATGCCTTGATGGTGTCGAAGGCTTTCTGACATTCTTCGTTCCATTCGATCGCTGCGTTCTTGCGGAGCAAGCGAAAGAGTGGTTGGCATTTGTCTGTCAAGTTTGCGATGAATCATGCGATGTAGTTCAATCGCCCTAAGAAGCCTCGTACTTCACGGACCGACAATGGTGGAGGGAGCTCTCTGATGGCTTTGACTTTATCCGGATCAACTTCGATGACGCGTTCACTGACCACAAACCCCAACAACTTCCCCGACCTGGCACCGAATGTGCACTTCGTTGGATTGAGCCGAAGCCTATATTTTTTTAGGTGATCGAAAAGGCGCTCTAAGTTGACAAGGTGATCTTCCCCTTCTCTTGACTTGGCGATCATGTCATCGACGTAGACCTCTATTTCCTTGTGCATCATGTCGTGGAACAACGTGACCATGGCCCTCTGATAGGTTGCCCCGGCGTTCTTGAGGCCGAAAGGCATGACTCAATAACAGAAGGTTCCCCACATTGTCGTGAATGTCGTCTTGATCTTGTCTTCCTCGGCCATCCGGATTTGGTTATATCCGGAGAAGCCGTCCATAAAGGAGAATTGAGTATGACGCGCAGTGTTGTCGACCAAAACGTCAATGTGAGGTAATGGAAAGTTGTCTTTGAGACTGGCTTTGTTGAGGTATCGGTAGTCGACGCAAACTCGGACCCTTCCGTCTTTCTTCTCTACCGGTACAATATTTGCCACCCATTCGGAATAGTTACAGAGTTCGAGGAAGCCCGCGTTGATCTGCTTGACAACCTCCTCTTTGATGCGGAGGAGGAGGCTCGCTCATTGCCATCGTAACTGCTGTCGCTTGGGTGGGAACTTTTCCGTGTCAAGTGGGAGGAAGTGCTTGACTATCTATGGATCTAGACCCGGCATGTCGGCGTAGGACCAGGCGAAAACTTCTTGGTACCTTGTCAGGAAATCGATCATTCGGGCTCGTTGCGTTGGGTCGAGGCCCGTGCCAATCTTTAAGGTACGGGGCTCATCTTCGATGCCCACATTAATCTCTTCCGTTGGCTCGAGTGCGGTGAGCCGGCGATCCTCGAGGCGGGGCAAACTCTCTTCTATCTCGGGCACTTGACTTTCTTCGTCGACCCCTTCCCCGAAGTATATGGGTCCGGGCTCTCCGAGACACTCTTCGGTTGGGTTCGAATCAACGTCTCGATGATTTGGATTCGAGTGGAGCCTGGAAAATTGAAAGGATTGTTTTAGAAAATTTAGAACGCTGTGAACGAGAGAGTAGGGAAAGAAGATAAAACACGCAGGAATTCAAAAAATGCATGTAGGGATTTCATTGATAGTATGAATCGTGAAACTATAACAGAGATCCCTCTTCCGTCGTGCTGCCTATGGTTACGCCAACACGCGGGAAACATCTTCTACATAGATAAATCTTACACATCGGTGATCACAGCCGAATAGCGCAGGACTGAGGTCCAGTTGTTAAGCTCCTCATTTTCCTGCGCCGAGCGGATATGAACCCCTAAAGGAATCTCCTCGGTGACGGCATACACGGTTGGCAAAGCGTCAGGCGTGTCATCGAAGTCCGAGGAAGGGCCGTCAAGGGTGCTCCCGATGATGAGTGGAGGTCCGGGAAAGAAGTGAGACAGCGGGGGAACTTGCATGCCCCTGTTGAGCTTCCCATAGTGCATGGCAAGGCGGTGGAGGTGGTTGCCCCTGCGGGCTTCAATGATTTCATGGCAGGAGGGGCGAAAGCCAAGTCCCCTCCTATGCTTATACTCTTCAACTTCAATGGGGCGGTTGATCCCTTGCCCGCGCGCCCCAAGACCGGTGCCGGGGATGTAGTTGTGGCGCAAGAGAACTTTCCCTATCATGCGGTCGGCGCGGGATGGTCCGACCTCTCCGTAATCCCGAATGACGGAGATGGTCTCGAAGGAGTGGAAGGGCAGATTTTCGTCGTTTCCGACGTTGATGTAAGGGACCGCCGTCTCTTTATAGATGGCGTAGTCTTCCTCCCCTTTGACCGTGATAATCCTCTCTTCAACGATGAATTTCAGCTTCTGATGTAGAGAGGAAGGAATGGCGCCGGCCGAGTGGATCCAAGGCCTTCCGAGTAGTAGGCTGAAGGCGTTCGGGATATCCAACACTTGGAATGTGACGCTGAAAGAGCACGAGCCGACATCTATGAGGAGGTCGATTTCCTCGTTTACCTCCCTCCGCGAGCCGTCGAAGGCTTCGACCGCTGTCTTGCTCGGGCGGACGCGGTTGAGATCTACGTTCATCTGCTTCAAAGTAGTCACCGGGCATACATTGAGCGCGGAGCCGTTTTCAATCATGACTTGACCAACGATGTGGTTGTTGCACTTGCAGACAATATGCAATGCTCGGGAATGTGCGCATCCTTCAGAGGGGAGCTCGTCGTCCGAAAACGAGATGGTATTGGAGAAGATGGAGTTGATGGTTTCCTCTATCCGGTCCGGAGACGTCCCCTTGGGAACTTGTGCGGCCGTTAGGACCCGCAGGAGGGCTTCCCTATGTGGTTCCGAGCTGAGGAGGAGGGCGAGCAACGATATATGGGTCAGAGATTTGGCCATCTGTTCCACTACCTTATACTCACTCGCCTTGATGATTTTCATGAAGGCTTCAGCTTCTTCTTCGATCACCTTCTTGGGCGGAGTAGGCGGGACTCCGAGTATCGCCTCGGTTTCCGCGACGGGTGCCTTCCCTTTGTCCGTGGCTGCTGGATTCTCATATACCCGTCCCGAGCGTGTTATGCCCATGACGCCGAATTGTTGCTCGAGGCTTCCGACACCTCCCTCATAGGTCCAGGGGACCTTGTCGTCCGAGTATGGTTCTCAGGAGGGAATATCTATGACGAACGGGGCAGGAGGTGCGTCAATCCCGGTGAACCCAACTACAGCTTCCGCGGGGATGTACTCAATCACGAAGGGGAAGGGACCGCCTTGTTTGCTTTCGCCTTCTCCTAATGCGCATATGCTGATCATGTTGATGGAGGGCCCCTGGGCCGATCCATGATTGGGGAGGGGATTAGCTTGTACATTCGGAGGTCTTACAGCATTGAACGAGAGCTCCTTTGCATCAATCATCTCCTGGATCCTCTCCCTTAATCTCCAACAAATCTCTAGGGTGTGCCTTGGTGCCCCCCGATGGTACTCGCACTGTTTGCTTTTATATTGGATGGTTGGGTCGAAGTTCGGACCAGGCATTATTATCCCGATCTTGTCGCTCGCTCGGAGTTGCCGATAAATGTGAGCAAGTGGAATCGGTAGGGACGGGTATTGTCTGCGTGGTCGCGCACCGCCCTGTTGGCCTTGCGGGGGTGGAACTCGTTGCGTTGGCTGAGAGACTCTCGTAGCCGGGGGTTGGTATTGAGGGGCTTAGAGTGGAGTAGGGACGTAGTGGTGGTCAACGGGCGATGGTACCGTAGATGGGGGTGGAGGCAGCAGTGCAGAGTGGTAGATCGGTTGGGTAGGGGGTTGAGGCCGATATTGAGGCGCATGCGGAGCATAGGAGGGGACCACGGGGGGTGCAGACGTGAAATTCATCGAGTACTGTTGGGGCGCCGGATGTGCTGGGTTGACGGCGTTGACTGCTACCTCCTTCCCTCTTCTTCCGCTAGACGATGTCGTCACTGCATAAGCTTTCTTCAAGGGTTCTTCTCCTTTATTGGTGGGGCCTTCCATTCTGCCAAGCTTAATGCCCAAGTCAAGCTTTTCCCGGCTTCGATGAGATCGGAGAATGAAGAAGTGTGAGCCAACAAGTGCGAATAGTACACTCCTCTCAAGGTGGAATGGAACAACTGAATCTGTTGTACTTCGCTGATTGGGGGGATGTGCTTTGCGGCTTGGGCACGCCATTTGGTGGCGTATTCCTTGAATCTTTAGCCTTGCGCCATCTCTTTCGTGCTTAATTCCAAAAGGGTCGGAGGCGTTTCCGCACAGTATTGGTATTGGTCGATGAACTTCCGGGAGAGGTCTGCCCACGTCGGAATATCCTCGGCCTTCAGTGATATGAACCAATCGAGAGCGGATCCCGACAGGCTGTCTTGGAACGAGTGGATGACGAATTCCTCGTAATCCTAATACGGTAGCATCGGATCCCTTCGTAAGCCCTGAACTCTGGGATCTTGACTTTCGAGGGTAGCCGCATGCCGAGGAATAGACTACAGTCGTCGTAGCGCGTGTCAGGACGAGTCTCATTTGCTTGCAAGGCCCGTATTGTTTCTTCCATCCTCTTGAGTCTTCGCTCTTGCTCGGTGTCAGCCTCAGTGAAAAAGTGTGTTGGTGATGCGAACTGGGCCGCGTGAGTCGGCGTGCCTGGTTCGAGGAAAGTAGTGTTTATGGGCGGCGGTGCTTGGTAGGGGAAGCTAGTGTGAGGTTGTAGAGGCGGGTAGGAGAGAAGTTCTGCGGCTTGAGGGTGAGTCGGAGCAGGTGCGCTTGGCGCCTGAAAAACCATCGGCGGAGGGACGGTATAGACTGCAGCTGGGGCCGACATGGAAACAGGTGGCGGCGCGGACAGGACTTGATCCGAAGTGAGGAATGCCACCGGTGGAAGGGGGACGGCTGCGGGGGTCGGTGGTGGTGGAAAGGGGATGGTAAATGGGTGGGCCGCGGCCGTGTGCGTCATTGGCGGTGCGGGAGCATCAGTGTTTTTCGGAACTTGGGTTGGCGGAATCCAAGACGTTGGGTCGGTCGTTGGTCCTTGTCCCGAAGGTGGTGTAGAGCTTGAGGATGCGCGGTTCGGTCCTCTGAGTAGGGCGAACAGTTCCGCCATGTTGGTGGTCATGCTTGCAGCTAATTGGTTAACTATGCCCTCAAGTGTTGCGATGCGGGCGTGGTCGTCGGAGGCAGACGACGTTAGTGAGACTCGCAAAAGAGGCGCCCCTGAAGACATTGGGGGCGGGAGATGCATTGAAGGGGCGCCCGAATACACCGGAAGTACACCCCACGGGAGTCGGAGGTGGTGGAGCATGCATCGAGGGCGGCTGAGAATGTGCCGGGGCCGGTGGATTGACTTCCTCGGAGATATCGACGCGGTCTTCTTCCACCATCCTGACACGTTGACGAGTTGGGTATCGGTGTGACGTCAGTTGCAATCACCTAGATTCCAAGAGTGTGTAAGCGTGATGTCGACACTTTGAAAGGATAAGTGCGGGATAAATGAAAGGACAAGATGTATGAGATGCGTGAGTTTCAGAATGTTAATGTCATTACATTGGTTTGATTCGAGTTCCATAGTTTTATAAAGTACAGCACACGGAAGAAAAGAAAAGGAACATAAACGTAAGCCGACATCCCTTTGCGCTCGGTGGCTGGCTGAGAGCAGCGTAGGTCCGAGCGAGGGCAAAATGAGTGGGTCCACTAATCCTAGGGATGGGGGGCTCTACGCGCCCTTGCCCACGCTCAGTCTAACGTAGCGCTCAGGCGGGCCATCTCCCAGTCTAAGGTTGCGATTCGAGTGCGTGCTCGAGCTAACTCCGTCTGAAGCTCCCTGTAGTCCGCGACCTCTACACGAGAGTCAACAAGCTCGCAACGGAGTCTATCTCGCTCCTTCTTGATGGACTGTAGCTCTGCGCGCATGGCTACTTGGGTGGAGTTTTCGGCTTCAGGGACGGATGTAGGTGCGGCTCGGGGGATCGGGGTGGTCTGAGACCGCTGCGGCGACGTCGATCCCTGTGAATAAAACTGAGCCACGTATGTTGATGTGGCGGAAAGTGCTCGCTCTTCATCGGTGGGATGCTCGGGGAAGTAAAGACATTGTATGGTGCTAGCGTCCCGTTGACGGTGAATCTCTCGGATCTACAGAATCTTGCGGGGGCCGTGGATGTGGAGTCGACCCATTGGATGCGGTAGGGTAGGCGGTCTGCCTCTGCGGGAATGTCCTGGCCGAGTTGTCTGATTACCCGACCGGGGAATATGAGCGTGCTTCCCAAGTGGCTGAGAAGAGGGACTCCCACTATTCCGGGACACCCTGTGATCATGGGGCCACCAGGATTCCAACGAGCGACCCATAGGAATCGCGCGGGTGTCAACTCGCGCCTAAAGTGCCTCCATTTCGAGAAACTGCGCTCAAGAGGTGGAAAGACCAGCACTAGACGCTCAATCAGCAAACGCTCGTCCGCAATGTAGGAGAAAGGATGTGATGAGCAGAAGGGGCGAATATGTGCGATGAGCCAAACTTGTAGAAGGTGCGGGGATCCTCTCATCCTGCCTCGCCGAACCTCTCTAACATAGTCTAGAGACCGAACGGTCTCGGCTAGTAAAGCCTCCACATAACTATGGCCTCCCACCGCTTGGAGGACGACTTGGGCTATAGCCCCGTCAATGAGGTTTGGCGCATATGGGAACAGGAGGGTGTCGAAGATCAAAAGTAGGAACCCGTGACACACATCGCACTGGTAGGACGCCGTCAAAGGTGTCAATGCACAGAGAAGCGTCCAGTCTGAAAGCCATGCGATCCTGACGCCGTGATCCCATCCTTGATGAAGCTCTTGGTGGACTTCTTGGACGAGTATGCCGAGGAGGGTGGAGAGTTGGCTTCGAATTACCGCGAACGGGTTGGGCACAAAGATGCCTTGGGTCGTGGGCGTGGGCCTCTGGATGAGCGCCGTATACTCCTCAATTGTGGGTGCCAATTCTGTTCCCTGAAAGTTGAACACTGCATGTTGGGGGTCCCAGAATTCGGCGGCGGTCCTTAAGAAGATCCAATCCACCGGAGTTTCAGTGAACATAACCACATCTCCGATGATGTCTTGAATGAAAGCGCGATCCACCGAGCGGAATGTCCTCCAAATGCACATGATTTCTGGCCTAGGCGGTGTGATTGCTTCGAGCCTGAGGTCGGGAGCCGGGCGGTCCATCCTTACCTAAATGGAGGAGATGTCGACTTAACGTCTTAAGAATCAAACCAATGCAATGTGCTAAGTCGTTTTCGGAAATAATGCATGCAGTGCGGAAAGATAAACTATAACCGTGTTCTTTACAGTATACATCACTCTTTCTCAAAGAAAACAACAGAAAGCCCGTCCTAAAAAAGAAACTACGGGCCGACTTAGCGACCTGACTTTGGGGTCGGTTGGTGGCACGGAGGCAAAGATTGGTCCAGCATGACGGTCCATGTGTATGCATGGTTTTCGACGCTACTGGGAGAACCGCTAACTAGGGATGGGGGCTCCCGATACAAGGGTGTGAATTCCTTGAAATCGAGCGAGGATCTTTGGGGGCCAGTTCAGTGGCATAGCCGACTCGATCCGTTCCCTTACTCGGAACCTCTGACTAACCGAGCTTCCTATTTTGGTGCCTGTGGGATTTCGGACAAGGTACCTAGAAACCCGCTAGAATGATGCGATGCAAATGCATAAAGTAAATGCGCGAAATAAATGTACTTAAGATAAATGTACGAAATGCGATAAATAAATGTGCAAGCAAGCAAACGGAATCGAGCTTGAACCTTCTAGAGGTCCCCAGTGGAGTCGCCAAGCTGTGCGCACCCGAATTTCATCTTGTCAGGGTGCGCGCGCGCGAAGCCTATGCAACGCGGCTTGGGAGTGTCCCCCTTCCCGGGAAAGCACGACGGACGCGCGTGAGAAAGAGTCGCCACTTGCCATTTTACGACCTGAAGGTCGAGGGCCGGCAAGTTACCCGAATCTAGGGGTACGGGGTACACCTAAATGCTAAGGCAATGGTCGTGCGGAACCGGAAATTCCGAATTCGGGGGTTCTATTACGTGCGGGCCTATATCCCGCACGCCCTTTCGGTACTCTAGTTTGCTAGGCTTGCCGTTTTGTTTATTTACCACATGATTTAGGGTTGCACTTGACTCGCCCAGTTTTGACACCTAAAGTCGATGAATTGATTAAGTTGGGCCAAGAACCCAAAAGATGAGTAGGCTCGTGCGTCGAGGAATCGGTTCACTATCCTAACGTTTACAGTTCGTCAAACCACGGCGGTCGACTGCCTGCGTGAACCGAAACCGCGAGTATTCGGGCTTACTCGTCTCTAGGCATTAATAGACCAACTTGACCGGTTCAACACTCGGACCTCTCACTTGCCGATCGGGGATCCTTACAAATGAATGAATAGATGTACAAATAAGATCCTCACAATGTACACTCGAATAATTACAGAATACAACTGAATAAAGTAAATGGATCCCGATCGGTTTGCATTGGGCCAATATTCCGCTCTGGCTCACCGTGTGTTTTGAATGACCGATAAATAAATTAAGGCAACGCGGGCTCAAAGAGTCGGGGGTCGGGTCCAATCGAACCGACGATTTGCAAGAGAACCAATTAGTTCCCACTGTAACCGTTGGACCAATCGTGCTCCCGAGTGATATCTAAACACGTTTCACACTTCCAATCCAAATTGTCTTCCACATAGGTCATATTTGGAGTGTAACGGTGACTCGAGGCTAGATCCCAATCCGCACTCGGGTTGCACGCGCTCAGTGAGTTAGGAGGCGTCGGACCTCGTGTTCGATGATTTGGGACGTTGGGCCCCGTGTAACACTAACCTATGGGCTCGAACCCGAACCGCAACAAATTAGCAAAAGCGAATGGAAAATAGAAGAAAAACTGATAAAACTCATGAAAAAAGACAGACAATAACTGACAAACATAGATAAATACAGACAAGTGGTATATTAAGTCGGATGTGCGTGATTTAATCATTTATTAACCGGGGTTGATTAACAAACAATGTATCTAACCTAAGCAAACAAAGAAATGGGTTGGGATATGGTTCTAGGCCAATTACACGTGTGAGTTTGTTTTAGGACTCTATTCAGTGAGGTGTCACTACGGTTTCACCGAATTAGCCAAACTTGTATTCTTGACTCTAGATTGGGACCTAGCGTTCCACCTATCCATTATCTAATGTTTCATTAAGCCGAATGCACGATTAATCCGTTTTTCATGTTTTGCAGCAGGAATAAAATGCACGATTCACCGAATCTACAATAGGGAGATAGGAACACCGAAAGTGGACGGAATGGGCCGTGCGAATGAAACTCGCACCCGAACAGGTCGCCCTTTACCGTCCATAGATCGAGGTGTTTCCGACTCCCTAATGCCTAGGATACCGATGAATCGCGGAATGACGACTATGCCCTTGATCGGTAAAACGCGTATAGTTCACATATAAATTAAAGATCGCGCGACACGAAAAGGTCTAAAAGGGACTCGCGCGTCTCGACTCGAACCGCCTCAAATTGGGCCCGGACTCGGGTCATAGTACACGAGTACTCGTTAGACCGATTCTATTCGTGTTACACGTCTCGGTGCTTTGAAATTATGAGATTTTAAAGAAAAGGGCATTTCCGCCGTTCCTCGAACCATCGATACGCTTCCGAGGACCTTCTTTTAAACCCAATTACTCCTTTAATTTGTATATTTTATCTAATAGGACAATGGTTTGAGACAGAGAAATTGATATTCTCATGTAGCGAAAATATTTATGGCGGAGTGGTTTCTAGTAAAGAAATGTATGTTTCCCTTGATCACTCAGGGCGTGTAGTTGTCAGCTCTAATAAGGGGTCCAATCCGCATAGCTGCCTTTTCAATCATATCCGAATTGTAATACTCCCATGGGAGCTCCTTAATTCGAAGCCAAATTGCCACAATCTAGGAGGATGCTCGTGATGGCTTAAAGTTTGGCTCCCATTGTCGAATGGAGAAGAAGCGATAATTTATAAACTACTGGTCATCCCTGTCGCACAAAGTGATTTTTAGGCGCCCGCCACGACTCGAAATTTAGTTAGTTCGTGTGGTCAAGGACCTAGTTGGATTGGAGTTGCCACTACGCTGTTTCGTTTGGCAAGCCACCTAAGTCACTTACAAGGTCAGGATACTAACCACCTAAGGATTTAAACTTCACTCAACGTTCTAACTAGAAAAATAAGTCCAAGGATTTTGTTACAAACTTAAAGGCCCACAAGCTAATAACTTGCCATTTTAGTATTGTCAGCACTCCATTTTGACTCATCAAGTCAAACAATACATATCAGCAGTGATACAGACTATGACTTGAGCAAGAATACAGAAAACGGCTCGACAAAGCAAGAAATCACTATTTATCCTCAAGTTGGCAAAATTGAGCAGATGACATATACATACGACAGAAGGACTCCAGCGGTCACCAAAAGAGAACAGAATGACTAGAGAGCTCAACAACGTCCCAAACCGGCATTTTCAGCATATCGCAGGGACAATTCTATTTTCCGATAGCTCGCTTGTCCATCGGAAGATAGTCAATATTGGACTTAAAAAATCCACATCAATGCCAAACAGATGAAATGTGTCTTCAAACGCATTTCGCAAATCATTTGCTCTATACAGTACTACTTTCTGTATACAGACAACTTTTCAGTGGAAGTCCAAAAATACCGGTTTCTCTGAGAAAAGTTAATTCGAAATGTCAGATGCGGTCATGCCCCACAAGCATATAGAACACGAGCAGTGCTTCAGATTGTCTTTTGGAAGCCACACAGACACTTCAAATGACTTCCGAGCAGCAAAATGGGCATACCCCTCTTCGGAAGACCATAACCGGAGACTAGTCAGATGGAATAACGGCAAACGAAGTTGACCTTGTATTGCCCCGAAAACTCCAGTGGACAGACCCAATTGGGCAAATCAGACAGCAAAACCCTTTTCGATTTCCCGAGTAACCTCCGAGGAGCACAAAAGGTCATTTTCAATGGAAATCCATATCCGGAGGTCCTCTTTGGGGAAACTTGACGCCGGATGCCTACCTTACACAGTGCTAGCCTTCTTAAGGCTCAATGTGGAATCATCGGAATGAATCACACAACTCATCTAGACCCCCCGAGCAATACTTTAAGGGTCTCAGATGCACTTTTCATGTCCTTAGAGGTCCAATCTCGACAAACAGAGATCATAGTGATCTTCGAATCGCCTAAGCAACTCAGAAAGCAATCTGAGAAATCCAGTTTCGGCCTTCTAGGACATCTTCGGCTCCATATTTGCATTACCGGCTTAAGGGTCAAGTGCCCACGTTATTTGACAATTTATGTCAAAATGACTGACGTGGGATGCAGATACAAGATATGTTGTCAGAAGTGGGTAACCTCGCTCTAAATGTTTAAAATGAGTAAAATCGGCTTCCGAGCCTCATACAGACATTTGGCAATTTTCCACGAAAAATGTCAATCTTGGGCTCATTAAATCAGTTTTCTCGCGTATATCGATAATTCGACGTTCAATTCGAACCACGAGATTCAAATGCGCGATCAATCGAGACCCGAGTTTTCTCCCGATTTCTCCTTTTCGGCCATGGGACCCATGAATTGCCCAAGGGCAACTCTTCCCTTGCCAAGACCAAGCTTATCTTGCACTCTTGCATGGAAATATTTCCAAGTCTTCCAAGACAATACTCAAGCTTCATCAATGCTCATTAATGCTTCTTGGCTCTTCTTCATTAAGATTGCATGATCCACATTCATCCTCATCCTCATTAGTTGGCCGAAATTTGCTAAGCATGGGGGTTAAGAGCACTTGCTTTCACTAATTGTGTCATTAACTTTGCCTATAAATTGTCCAAAAGTGATTAAGTTAATCACTTCTCTTGTTGCACACTCTCTTTAAGCTTTCTCCCTCAAGAAAAGCTCTCAACTCCATAGCCAAAAGCAGCAAGCTTCAACACTTCAAAACCAAGAGAAAAACCGAAGAAAACCCGAAGAAAGCTTTGAGTTCATCATCCCGACTTAAGTTCAAAAATTCTCAAATTCCATGGACCGCATGTTTTGGACTCTTGGAGTTCAGTAGTGAACTTGGTTTTTTTATTTGAGCACTTTAAGTTATGGTTTTAGGTGTATTTTAGGCTTTGAAGTTCATCCCGTGCCCTCGGGTGAATAGTGACAGTCACCAGTCGCACGCCTGCCGCGCGCCCAGCCGCTCACCTGACGTTCTCCCCGCACGCCTGACGCCTTCCAACGTCCGTTGCCGCACGTTCCAACATCCAAATGTCCATCCAAGCATACCCGAACGTCCATCCGAGGATTCCATCGAGTCACCCGACTCTCAAACTCTTCCCCGACTCTTTCCTCGCATCCCGAGGCTAGATAGAATATTCTCGACTTAGATGAGTTAGGGCTTTTATATTTTTGCATGGCTATGGAGTAATATGGAATATATGACATATTTCATATGCAAGATTTAATTTTTATGCGTTTTCATGTTATATTATGCATGCTTATCATCATACGTCGTGCAAGAATGTCGGGAAATGTTTGGATCATCATTCGGAAGACCATCCCGACCCGAAACAAGCAAAAGAGCTCTTAGGTTTGCCTCAAGAAGAGGTGACTGAGACTTGGCTTACTTTCCTCGGGTTAAGAACGACCTTCTTAGCCCGATCCAAGTTCGATTCCCGAGTTTTCTCGTGTTTTCTTACGTGCATGAAGTCGGTATTGTTTTATCGATTCCTTAAACAATATATTTGTGCATATTTGCATGTTCGAATGCGTTATTTAAATCATGGCAATAGAGACTTTAGTTTAATCGTGTCATTTATCGTGTTTGTCGCTTGAGCATGCGAGAAATGATTCGAAACAAGACGGGAAAAACTCGTGGAACTTGATGTGGGCCATGAGACCTCTCGGTTTTCTCCAAGGAGAAATGGCCGAGAGTCTCTTAGACTCGTACGGGTTGCACGAGGCTTCCTCTCCCCGTTTTGAGTCCGTTCTCGGATTTCGTGTAATTTGCAATTTACATTATTGTCGCAATATCGCATGAAAATGTCTTTTCCAAGCAATACATGCATGGATTCGGGTATCGATGACTTATTCGGGTCCATTCGGTTACGAGGGTAGTTTTGATCATTGGACCAAATATCCTCGATCCTTACGGAACCATCTTGGTCGTCGAGTCACAAATCGTTTTCACAATTAATGCATTCGGCGATAACCTTAAGCATTAATTCCACGAATAGGTTAATCGGGACGCTCACACGGTTAATTCATTCAATTTAAACAACTTTGCACGAACTGGACATTAATTTGTAACTCGCGTCGAATTACAAAACGGTGTTAATGCACTTTTCAAAACCCTCATACTTTCAAATCCGTATTGTGTTGTTTCCCTTTTCTGAAAAAAAATTTTCAAATCAAGGGCAAGAACATTATTTTGTTATTTGGTGACATCCTAGCGCAGTTTAAGGTGTCAGTTGGGTATTCTGTATCAAAAATACAATTATCTGACTAATCATTTCATTCGATCTAACCAAACGCTAGAAAATGGTTAGGTGGAACTCTAGGTTTCAAATCTAGAGTCAAAACACGAGTTGGGTTAATTCAGTGGTAATTCAGTGTCACAACACCGAATCACTGTAAAAACAATCCACACACACGAAACTTGACTACGGACACTCGACATGTCAGGTTCTCAAACCAAAGCCGAATGCTAAAACATTGGCACGCGTTTGTTTATCTAGAGTAGGATTTGTATGCCAAAATACCCCGGATTAATAAACTTGCTAATCCACGTACATTCGGTGTATACAAACACATTGTCTGTTATTTACCTGCTGCTTGTTATCTTTCCGCACCTATTTGCCATGCGGGTCGAGCTTGATCCCTAGGCCGAATAATATTAGGGTTCAATGCCCTAATCATCGATCACAGGGTTCAACGCCCTAATCAACACTCACAGGGTCCAACGCCCTATTCAGTGAGAGCGTACATTAAATTTCAGTTCTTCGGTCTTTTCCCTAAACTCACGGCGAGTTAGAGCGGAATAATAACCGAACGCGAATCGACTGAAATTCGACCCTTTTGTAATTTGTATTTATTGTTTTCGAGAGCATTGTAAGGATTTTATTATGTATATTCATTTTGTAAGAATTCTTGTCGGTGAGCGAACTGTCCGAGAGTCGAATTAATCGAATCGGTCTAATGCTTGCTCAGACACAAGTAAATCCAAGATCTCGCGGTTTCGGTTCACGCAGGGAATCAACCTCCATGGTTCGATGAACTGTAACGCAAGATTGTGAATCAATTCCCCGACACACGAGTTTACTTCTCTCTCGGCTTCTCCACCGATATCGTTTAATTCACCGAATTTTCGGTGTCAAAACATGCGAGCCGAGCGCAACTTAATTCATGCGGTAAATAATAAAACATGCAAGCCTAGCAAATCAGAGTACCAAAAGGGCGTGCGGGATATAGGCTCGCACGTAACATGAACCCTCGAACTCGGACTTTCCGGTTCCGTACAGATCAATGCCTTAACAACAACAAGACGTTCCATATTCCTAGACCTGGGTAACTTATCAGCCCTCGACCTTCGGGTAGTAAAATGATAAGTGGCGATTCCTTCTCACGCATGTCCATCACGCGTCCCCACGGGAAGGTGGACACTCCCAATGCGGGTCCCGACGAGAGTCCACATTTGGGTCCGTACAGGTACCATTGTGGGCTCCTAATAGTTCTAACATTTGTTATTTTTGGAAATCGAGTTATTAATCATAGGGTCGAGTCCATATTCACGGATGTACGGGGAAAGTAAAGAACAAATTACAGATTTCGCACGATACACGTGCTTATAAATAATTATACAGTCCGACTTTGAAAAATGGGTCACACATTTGGGCCGAAAAGATAAATGGACAATACCTTCAGACCGAGAATAAATGGACCATACATTCTAGCCAATATTCATGAGGTGGGCCGAATAGGCCTAGAAATGGACCTAGGGCCCAAAAAGAGGGAAATGGGTTTAAGGACCCTAGCCTAGAAAATTTCTAAATTTTTTTTTATATCTCTATGTGTTCTATTCACGGTTTTTCGATTTTTCGATTTTAGTAACAAGTCTATATTTACATGAATTAGCCAATTAATCCCAAAAATCTACAAAAATGATCCTAATTACCTCAAGGTCAATTTGATCTTCGATTTGGATCCTAGGACCCAATTAGTGGGTTTATTACCCTTAATCCCCATGATTCGTGCGTCACTATAAGTGATTAACCATTTATTAATCAATTTACACACAAAAAAAATTGAATTATTAATTCAATTAAGTCAAGTATTGACTTTAACCGGTTTAAGGGATCTTGGGTTCTAATGACCCGCCCTCAAGGTCACAAAGACCTTCCTAAGAGCCTAAGGCCCCGTTTGGATTGCAAGAAATTTGATTTTAACTTTAACTCGACACACTACACAACAAAAATACACATTTCCCAAGTCAAATTTATAATTACATCTCATTTGTCCTTTTCCACAATCAAAATCAAAATCAAAGTAACTTTAACTCTGAATCCAAATGGCCCCTAAAACACTCTAGATAGTGTCTAATTACCTTTAGACCAATGTGATTAAGCCAAGTGTACATAATTATTACAAATTTGTACAACAATTTCACGATTTGATCGATTTTGACTCATTAATCGCACACAAATTCGACCACATGCACACAAATGGTTATTTACACTAATTAAGCCTAACGACACTGTCAGCACCCCATTTCGGTCCACCGACTCCAGAGGGGCAAAATCGTCATTTTTGTCATCCATCGGAGGGAAATATTTTCAGCTAATCGCTCAAGCACGTACGACTTCTAAAAATGGGGAATTTTCATATTTTAACACCAATTTTATGATTTCTCAAAAAAAAAAATGTATTTGGGATTTCTTTGGATTTCGCGCGCGTCAACGTCGATTTTCACAATTCGAGACTAAAATTAAAGCCGAAATTTTATTGCATAACATTGATCCATAAATTTTTCTGAACACAATGCCGGTCCCGGATCATTTTTTCGACATCCAATTGCAAAGACGAGAATTTTAATCTCTACGCGCGTTAAATTTGAATTTCTGAAAAAAAAAAAAGAAAAAAAAAAGGACAAGCCGGTCAGAGCCGATCAAAAGTCGGTCATGACTTGACTTCTGACCGTTGCTCTTTGCCCGACTGTTGCCTATGCCATGGCCCCATTTCTTCTTCTTCTTCTTCTTCTTCTTCTTCTTCTCTTTTCCTTTCCTTTTTTTTTTCCCCGGATCCGGTAACAACGCTCCCACACCTTACAAAAACCCTAGCTTTCCTCTCCATCCCAGCTGACTCACACTCCCAAAAGAAAACGAAAAAAACCCTAGCCACTCTCCCGGGAATTTTTCCCTCAATTCACGGAGCTCAAGGCACGCGGCCAACAGCTCGAAAAAAACCCTCAACTCTTCCTCCTTTCTTCAGCTCACTCCGGACCTCCCTTCTTCTCCCCCAGCTGCCTCCCTTCCCGAAACCTCCATCTGGGAAACCCTCAGCCGCCTAACTTCTTCACCTCCTCAACCCTCAGCTTCTTCCTCCAGAGGTTACACCCTCACCCTCGAGCTCGGCTTTCTTCCCCTTAGCTCAAAAAAAAGAGGAGCCTTAGACTTCTCCTGACGACATCTCGCC